>NC_069099.1:14272964-14507203 GCF_947172395.1 Bicyclus anynana
TTATAGCCTGGATTAATACATAGACTTTTAATTCCGAAAAAAAATCATAGTTCCCGCGGGATTTGTGAAAAACTGAATTCCACGCGAACGAAGTCGCGGGCGTCCGCTGGTATGTTAATAAATTAAAACAATTCAACAATTATTTAAATTTCATATAACATTTTTTGCTATACTGCAATCGTATACGACATAGTGTTAAAGGGGTTTCGGATAAAAAGGAATGAGAGGTTATAAACGTAAATGGTTGACGAGTTTTTAAAGGATTAACGTTCTGCGGTGCACTTTGCGAAAAAGCCATGGTGATTTACTTGGATTATGGTGATAAGGGAAACGACTTAATAAAAATCTCGCTAATGATAAGTAACGTTCACATTTACGGTGGGAAAAGGTTTTATTCGTTAAGATGTAAAAAACGCCTTATGCTTTTTAGAACGCGATTCATCAGTAATTGGGTTTTAGTTTTTGAATTTACGTTTTTTACATATTTGAAACATATTCTGTAATTTATTTATTGGTAAACTATTAACAGCGTAAGCAAAATTACATTATTAATAAGTAAAGTTTTCTAAAGGTATGGCTAGTTAGAGATTTTTATAATACATCATACATATCAATATAATTGAAGTATTTGTTCAGCTTAATCTCTGGAACGGCTCAACCAATTTTAATGGGTTTCACTGAAAGATAGAGGAGGTTATGGAGCAACTAATAGGCTACTTTTCAACCGACTTCCAAAAAGGAGGAGGTACTACGTTCGGCTGTATGTATTTTTTTTATCGTTGAAAAATCTTCCCGCGACCGCTAAATCGAACGAAGTCGTGGGCGTCCGCTAGTCACATCACATCACATTTCACACTAATATAATAAAGGCGAAAGTTAGTGTGTGTAAGTTTGTTTGTTCATCCTTTACGCTGCGGCTACAGAAGTGATTTAGCTGAAATTTGGAATGAAAATAGATTTTACTCTGGATTAACACATAGGCTACTTTCCATCCAGGAAAAATCCATGCGGGATTTATAAAAAGCAGAATTCCAAGGGAACGGAATTGTGGGCGTTCGCTAATCGTAAATAAAAACACCAAGCAATAATCAGTAAATGTTCACAACAAACCTATAGTCTCCCCATACAATAATATTGTCAATGTAGGGTAAGGTTGCCAAAAGTCGTACCTTTGCAATATTGACCTATTTAATTAACTTTACCCTACCTAATATCCACCCCCTTACACCCACATAGTTCGAAGAGCCGATGGACGTTGGGGTGCCAAGGTGCTGGAATTGCGAAAGATTATTATCGGTCCCTGCACCGGAAAGCGCAGTGTTGGTGGACCAGGTGTACCTAGGTTATCGAGCGGGTTGGGAGCGGCAGGGAGCCGCTGGATGCTGGCGGCTCGAGACCGTTGAGCTTGGAGGTCCATGCAAGAGGCCTATTGCCAGCAATGGACGTCCATCGGCTGATAATGATAATGATGAATGATGACCCTTCCTAATTGACACAATAATACGTCTGTAACTTTTTATATTCGTTATCAACCCATATTCGGCTCACTGCTGAGCTCGAGTCTCCTCTTAGAATTTTAGACGGCCGCGTGGCGCAGTGGGTAGTGACCCTGCTTTCTGCATCCACGGCTGTGGGTTCTATTCCCACAACTGGAAAATATTCGTGTGATGAGCATGGGTGTTTTCCAGTGTCTGTGTGTATTTATACATTTTATAAGTATTTATATGTAGTATATAATTGTATATTAATATTATAATATCAACTATCTCAGTATCCATAACACAAGCTACTCTGTATGCTTACTTTGGGGCTAGATAGTGATGTGTATTGTTTAAGTATATTTATTTATTTATTTAGAATGAAGGATCAGGCCAATAGTCCACCACGCTGGCCCAATGCGGATTGGCAGACTTCACACACGCAGAGAACTAAGAAAATTCTCTGGTATTCAGGTTCCCTCACGTTGTTTTCCTTCACTGTTTGAGACACGTGATATTTAATTTCTTTAATGCACACAACTGAAAAGTTAGAGGTGCCCTGGACCGGATTCGAACCCACACCCTACGGAATCGGAGGCAGAGGTCATATCCACTGGGCTATCACGGCTCTATACATATATTATATTTAAAGTCAAAAAGGCTTTATACATATTCCAACTTCAATATAAAAATACATGTTAGTAAATTCACACAACTTCCAATGTAGCGTATTGAAATATGTTGAATGCAAAGCAATAATAATTTGAGAGACGTCGCTTATTTGTCAAAGCTACAAGCACGACCTCTTTGATGTGAACGTGAAATTAATAAACGTATGTAGCACTAAGATTTTCCTCTTTTTAAGTAGGTATATGTATATAGATCTACTATTTTGGGAGACTGTTTAGCTTTCAAATTCAAAATTCAATATACATGTTATAAAGAACTAATAAATAAATGAAAATAATTAAAATGTCAAAATCAAGAAAACTTACAATAATAATTAAAATCAGGTAGGTTTGTCATAAATTGAGTTTAAGTAAGAGATGTCAACAAAAAGTTCAGTGTTTGCTTGCTTTCTACTATTAGTGGAGTCAAATAATACATAAAGTAAGCGTTTTCAGAAACTCCTCAGAAACAGCTCCGATTTTGATGACTTTTTTTAAAAGTCATGTTTTTTTATGTTATTTAAAATCAGAAACGTTTTGGTGCGAGGACGAAATGATTTATATTGTTAAAAAATATCTATGCTATTTATATCAAAAATAATATAAAAATACCACCGACTTCAAAAATACAAACGTATACAGAAAACTAATAAGCGAAAGAAAATATATTTTCTATCTATTGATAACTTTCCAGACGGTGCCAATGATCTAATTAAGGAAAAAAAATCATCAAAATCGGAGCTGTTTCTGAGCAGGTCGAGGGTAAATACCCTATTGACTCGGCTATATCTTCCGTATAGTTTGTACATGAATGCTTTAAATAAAAAAAATCGGTTGTCTGTAAAGTCGGTTTACTGATGATAGTTGAACGTGGCAACGTCTTAAGAAAATACTAAAATGCTGTTTAATAATCTTCATAGACCAGAATATACTTTATTTCTTGTAAAAAAAGCTGGCAACCCTAAAGCGACCCTTGAGGGAACGACGCATGACGTCATCTTTTTTCGAGTGTGTAGCCGGCTTCATATAAAACGTTGTCACGTCAAAAATATATTATCCACGGTAGGTAACGTAATTCCGTAGTCATTATCGGTCCATTAGAGACGAGTACCACGAAACGACCTATTACTGTAGAAAAATAAAACCGTCAAATAAGCCAAAACCGTAGTGAGCCCTAGCAATAGATTTATTGCACCATAGACTTGCTCCATTCGGTAACAGCTTTCATTATAGCCAAGTTATTGCTGACGTCGCAATAAAAATTGTTTATCGGACCAATATCGGTTTATTTGCCCCGAAAAAAAAAATGACGCGCACATTTTTATTTATTGTTCCGATGTTATTGCCGGCCATTATTTGCTTCTAGTGGATTTATCAACAATAATTTTGGATTAATATTTTCCTATTTATTTCGCTGAATCAATGGATATAGAAACGGTATATAGAATTACTACCGGGACTGTTGATTTGTGAGTATATAGTTCGGAATAGTCTTCAGTTCTGTAATTTCAGTAATTTCAGTATTAATGTACATAAGAATAAGAATAAGAAGAATTAGGTTACATACAACAATAGATACCAACAACTTATGACATCTAAATATTCTTTAAATAACTTTTGGCTCAAGCTACTCCTACGGAAACCGGAAAATAAAATCATTTGTTAAGTTGTCGAATTAATAATAATAAATATATACATTTTACCCAGAAACCGTATGTATTATATGAATTCGTACGGTTTCTGTAAAGGAGATGATACGAGTAGCGTCTCTGTGAGATGAGAGGATGTTTATGCAAACCAATGTCACCTCCAAAACTACTAGTACAATTATAATGCACATGCCGATAGCTTCGGTTCGGGTATTTGATTGTTAACTCAGACCAATTATAGAAGGACCTATCGCACTCATAGTCACGAACAAAATTGACTGTCATTTTCTGAAGAAAACGAGCTTAGATTTGGCATATATTTTATACTAAAGTACGGTTTTGCCCGTTTTTTACACAACTCAATTGCACATAAAGATATTTTTACGGAGCTCTTTAACCGACGAACACGATTACAACTATTAAAGATCGATTCTATAGGGACAGTTTTTATAGTCGCATTAGATCGTTGATCATATACTTTGACAGAAAAGTAATGTCTAGCGAGGCAGGTCCTATACAATAATTGGTCTGAGATTGTTAATAACCATTTCATTAGAGTTATTGTAGCACCATGCAGCTGTTCTGATGATGGAATGACCATAGGAAATTTTAAACTAAAACCGAGTTTGTGCTCATTGTTCTAGACCAATACAAGTTAGTGCTATTATATATTACTAATGTTATTTTTTTTTTTTTAATTATTCAACTAATCTATTAATTAATGGAATTCCTGAACTTTTACCGAAATCCACTCAAACAAAATGTTATTAAGCCTGGAGAAATTACATGAAAAAAGTTATTTTATTTATTCCAAAACTTGTTTACTAATTCCTCTGATGTAGAAGTGGTTTTATCCCCTCTCTCCTATGGACTAATATGGCTCTTCACGGACCAAGATGCGTTCGTAACTTTAATTTTAAGATTTCGACTTTATTTACCACCGTTAAATCATGACATGACGTTTCAAAAGTGCTTGTAAAATAAGCCTAACTGAAATAAATTAATTTTGAATTTTATGATGAGGAACCTGCAGAGACCCGAAAAACTACGCAAAAAAGTTTTTTATTATTCTTTACAAGTTAACCCTTAACTACAATCTCACCTGATGATAAGTAATGATGCAATCTAAGATATAAGCGGACTGTCTTGCTAGGAGGAGGATGAAAATCCACACCGCTTTCGGTTTCTACACACATCGTACCGGGACGCTAACTCGCTTGGCGGTACGTCTTTGTCAATAAGGTGGTAACTAGCCACGGCCGAAGCCTCCCACCAACCAGACCTGGACCAATTAAGAAACCCTTAATCGGCCCAACCCAGGACCGTCTTGTAAGTCCACCGCGCATACCAGTGCGCCACGGAGGCTGTCAAAGTTACTTTATTTATTCCAAAACTTGTTTACCATTTCCTGTGAGGTAAAAGTGGTTTTATATCTAGAGTTTGTTAAGAGTATATCGTTTTCCGGTCCCCAGGGCGCCGGTGCGGCGTTAATTGCACAAAGTTTTCTGGCCATCTCATTAAAACTATTCAAATTCCCCGAGACGCGCTGTCAGGTCTTTCGTGAATAGATTTTGGTTCAAATTAATTCCTCTCTGAATCACCGTCGCTTGAATCCGAATTGATATTCAACTAATTGATTTATGGTAAAAAATTCTAATGAAATGCTTCGTTTCGTTTTTGGTTTTTGTTATGCACTATTTGTGGCTATTAAAATTATAATTGTTTTTGTTGCTGAATTGATGAAATTTGCTAAGCTGTAATAATTGAATTTTTTAAATTCGTTTCTAATTATTTAGTTATTTCTTCTTTTTATTCAGAACTGTTATTTGAAATATACTAATTTGAATATAAAAATTGGAAATATTAAAAACATCCAAGTGCGTGTCGGGCCACGCACAGTTTTAATCCTTTATATGCACAAAAATACCGATAACGATATCCATACCATACCATGGGACGGATGATATAAAACTCATCCTCACATTACATGTAGTAACCCCAAATATTTATTTTTCAAATTTTCTTTTAACCACTTTATGGACGTAAGCATCATACCTACCTGAGAATTTTCTTAATTCTCTACGTATGTGAAGTCTATCAATCCGCATTGGTCCAGCGTGGTGGACTATTGACCTAAGCCCTCTTATTCTGAGAGACTCGTGTTCTAATAGCCCATATATCGAGGAAGGCTATATATTATCCCATATTCCTAGGGGAACGAGAACCACACGGGTGAAACCGCGCGGCGTCAGCTAGTACTTTATAAATTACTAGCAGACGCCCGCGACTTCGTCCTCCCTTAGACCTCTTTAATCCAGCCTTACAGTAGTATCGCTGTAAAATTGGATTAACTTCTCCCGTTTTTCCAGCATTTCCCTTCACTGCTCTGCTCCTGTAGGTCGTAGTGTGATGAAAAGTATATTATAACCTGCCCAGGAGTATGAAGAATAACTGTAGGTACCAAGTTTCGTTAAAATCCGTCGAGTAGTTTTGTTTCTATAACGAACATACATACAGACAGACAGACGACAATTTTACTGATTGCATTTTTGGTATCAGTGTCGATCACCCCCTGATAGTTATTTTGGAAATATATGTCATGTACAGAATTGAACTCTCTACAGATTTATATAAATAATACGTATAAGCATTGTCTGTGGTCCGTCCCTAAAGCTCTGGAGTCTGTACTCTATGGGCGGCCAACTCACTGTAATTCAAACGTCATTATTATTACACATTCTCTCCGGGTTCCACTCGACACTAATTGTGCAAAGTTTTCTGCCCATCTCATTAAAACTATTCAACTTTGCCTCGTCGGGCCTTTCCGTGAATGGATTTTGCTTTACATCCATTTCAGCCGGCTCAAACACGGTCACTTGACTTGTAATTTTGACGGAGAAAATGATTCTTCTTTCTCAAAAAATAGGCTACATTTAAACAATGTATTGTTTAACTATAGGTATATTATAAAGAGGTGAAGTTTGTGAGGTTGTAGGCACGCCATTGACGGTCAATTATTCTCACGTTTCTGCGGCACCCACTACTATAACTGATTGGTGTATTGGTCACTATTCACTTCATATTCACTATTTTAGTCTTTATTATCAACCTATTAAAATAAACAACAAATAAATTGACAAAATGTCTGGTTTGTTGTTTATTTTAATAGATTGTTAATTAAGACCTAAATAGAAAATAGGCCAGTTGGTCTATTGGCTACAAAATGCCTGCCGGTGACAATCAGTAGATTATTAAAACCTGCTTAAAACTGAAATTAAATACAAACAATTGTAGCATTTAGCGTAAATTTTGTCTAGTTACTGCTCAAATAATTATTATCTAGAGTTTTCTGGGTAACTCATTAAAACTAGTCGAATTTAAAGGTACGTACACTTCGTCAGGTGTTTTAATGGATGAAATTTAGTTTAAGTACTTATTCATATGTAGTTATTTCGCGAAACTGTAGTTTTGTAAAACTACTAATTGAATTAAATTATTCTGTAACTGTATGTAACGTATGTTGTTTGTTTTTATCATATTGTTAATTTTATTTATCAGTATCTTTGTTTTTTTTAATTGTAGATAAAGAATAAAACAAAAGCCCGCTAGCCAACGCTGGATTAGAGTCGTGGTCAAAAGCTCTACTGCTCTAATAAAAAAGCATGGTAAGAATTAAGAGAGGGGTTAGGCCAATAGTCCACCACGCTGGCCCAATGCGAATTGGCAGACTTCACACACGCAGAGAATTAAAAATCTCTGGTATGCAGGTTTCCTCACGATGTTTTTCCTTCACCGTTTGAGACACGTGATATTGAATTTCTTAAAATGCACACAACTGAAAAGTTGGAGGTGCATGCCCCGGAGCAGGTTCGAACCCACACCCTCCGGAATCGAAGGCAGGTCATATCCACTGGGCTCGTGGCTTAGTAAAACTGACCAATCATCTATCGGCATGATGCAGTACGGTACTTGCAAACATGCTTTTGACGGCCTCCGTGGCGCAGTGGTATGCGCAGAGGATTTACAAGACGGAGGTCCTGGGTTCGATCCCCGGCTGGGCAGATTGAGATTTTCTTAATTTTTCCAGGTCTGGCTGGTGGGAGGCTTCGGCCGTGGCTATTTACCACACTACCGGCAAAGACGTACCGCCAAGCGATTTAGCGTTCCGGTACGATGCCGTGTAGAAACCGAAAGGAGTGTGGATTTTCATCCTCCTCCTAACAAGTTGGCCCGCTTCCATCTTAGACTGCATCATCACTTACCATCAGGTGAGATTGTAGTCAAGGGCTAACTTGTAAAGAATAAAAAAAAAATGCAGGTTCAAACTTTATGAAACTAATGACAACATTTATTTTTTGAATTAAATGATTTTGTACAGTAGTACAGCTTTACTTAATAATAATGTCTCTTATTGATCTTTTATGTAATTTTTTTTTTGAATTATCTGTGTTAGTCGTAGGAAAAAAATAATCATGCAAACAAATCCGGCAATCTTGGAGAAATCGATGTTTATATAAAGTAAAATATATAAAAAGCGGAAAAAAGCCTCCATTATCTGTGTAAAACATCGCGAGCTTTTAACTAAAGTAAAAAGATTTTTAAAGCAAATGAAGGGTGTGTCGGTAGCAGGGATTTCGTTTACTCTCCAAATTTAGGCAAATAACTTAACATTGATACACTACCTACATTATTCAAATAGATGCATCATAAAAAAAATTACTATAGTTTGGAAAGTTCGTTAATTACACGTATGCGGGCGACGGGGGGAAAGACTGCGCGGGTGTGAAATCATGCGTGTGGGGAAGTGAGGTGCATAAGCCGTGGGTTTTTCATTCATCGCTACACGCCCCCCGGCCCGCGCGGATCTTAGGGAGTGTTACGAACGAAGTTGCCATGCTATAGTAATAGACGGAGAGCCAGCGACAGCCAGACCTTCGTCGTTTTATAAAATGACTAGTAGGTGTCGCATGGTTTCACCCGCGTGGTTCCCGATTTCGTAGGAATACAGGGATAAAATAGCCTTCTTCGTTAAATGGGCTATCTAACACTGAAAGAATTTTTCAAATCGGACCAGCAGTTCCTGAGATTAGCGCGTTCAATCAAACAAACAAACTCTTCAGCTTTATAATCACACTAATATTTTAAAAGCGAAAGTTTGCGTGTAAGTGTGAAAGTGTGTAAGTGTATAATCGACCATTCGACGCGATGTGCCGATAGATGGCAGTGTATGTGAAGTCCGCAACTTTGTAACGCGATATCGAGTGGTTCGTACGAAAGGTATATATTGTGAAGTTTTTTACAATAAACAAGATTCGCATTGGAGCGGCCGAGTGCCTTGGTTGTTTTATTTTCTCTCCGGTGCGGATCCCGACTTTTGTATATGGTCCAGCGAACCGAATAATTTGGTGGAGCCAGTGTGCATCCTGATCTGCTGGTGGTTTGGAGCAGTCATCAGGCCCAGGCAGTTGTGACGTCAGCGGCAGCCAACTACGTCACGCGGATACGTCAGCGGCAGGAGTGAGCGAGAGGGAGAATAGCCGTCTGCGCAGCGCAGTGACGTCAGTTGCAGTGAGTGAGCGAGAGGGAGAACAACCGACTACGTCAACTGTCAAGTAAGAAGTATTGTGTCAATTTGGACCTTCTGTCAATGTCAAGATTTGGACCTTCTGTCAAAGTCAGCTGTCAATGTCAAGATTTGGACCTTCTGTCAACGTCAGCTGTCAGTGTCAAGATTGGACCTTCTGTCAAAGTCAAGAAGACATTTAACTTAGAAAATTAAAGTAGTGCATGGACATAGACTAATAAACGAAGAAAAGTGAAGTGACGGGGAATCCATGCCAAATTTCGTCTATGTCACAATTGTCAAACACTTAGAAAATATTCGTTGTTTACATTGACTTAGAATATTTCGCGACAAAAAGACTTGTAAAATTTTCGTGTGTTACCTCAGGACTTAGAAAATATTTTAGTATTTTACATTGTCTTTGTTATTTTGCATACATTTGCACTTGTAAAGTTTTGCGTTTTATATAGACTTTGATTATTTTATGAACAGTAAATTGGATTGTTTGAATTTAACCTAGAAGTTTGTGACTTTGTTACAATTTCATGATTGCGGATAGTTTTTTGGCTTGTTTGAATTGAATGTGATTGTTGCGTTTAATTTGTAGGTAGGTAGTTTACGAACTTTAATGTGAATATTTGGTTAAATTATATAGTTGTTTCTTCTATTTTTGTGATTTAGTTATTTGGTAAGTAGTTGTATTATTTTAATATAAAATGGAAGGACTGATTAGAGTACAAAATAATTCTAAGAATCTAATAGAAAAGCATTATATTAATTTTAAAAAATCTCCTAAAGATCGTTTAACAGTAATTTACATTAAGGCTAGATTAGAGTCATTGGAACAGTTATGGAAAACATTTTTTGTCAATCATCAGAAAATAATACAACTAGCTTCAGATTCGGATCTAACAACTAATGAGTATATTTCAGATGATATGTTTTCGGTAGCTGAAGAAATTTGGATTAAGTATAAGTGTGATCTCAATGATGCATTATCTAAGTTGAACGTTTCAATACCAAGTCCAAAGGAATGTAATAGTAGTGGCAGTAATATTAAACTGCCAAAAATAGAAATCCAAAAATTTACTGGAAACTATTTGGAGTGGACTACATTTAATGATTTATACACTTCCTTAATTCATAATAACGCGTGTTTAGATAATGTTCAAAAAATGCAATATTTAAAAAGTTATTTAGACGGGGAGGCGGCCCAACTTCTCAGGCATGTTGCTGTGTCTGCCGACAACTATGAGTCTGCATGGGCCACCTTACAGTCTAGATACTCAAACAAGAAACATTTGGCTACTTGTTTATTAGATAAATTGTTAAGACAATCAAATGCTACCGAAACAGCTAGATCAATAAAAAATCTTTTAGACACTACTTCAGAATGTCTAAACGGTTTAAGAAATATGGGAATCACAGTAGAGCACTGGGATATAATTATTATACATATTATAAGTTCTAAGTTACCTAGTGATAGTAGACTTAAATGGGAGTCTTTAATTAGTACAGTGGATGAGTTACCTACCTTAGATCAATTTAGAGAATATTTACATAGTAGATTCAGGTCATTGGAGTTTTTAAACAATCAAACAAAATCTACTACGAATGTATCAAAAAGGTACGCAAATGTTAATTCTGTTAATACAACAAATCTAGTTTGTCAATTTTGTAAAGAAAATCACAAATTAATAAATTGCAAAGAGTTTGCGAGGTCGGATTATGATACAAAATTGAATTTTGTCCGAGCCAGTAGGTTATGTTTTAATTGCTTGTCGGATCATTATGTTTTTAAGTGCCGTCAATCCTCGAGATGTAAAATATGTGGAGCAAAACACCATTCCATCCTCCACCGCCACAAGGTGTTAGGTGATGGTGATTCCAATGGTGATGGTGTAGTTGTATCTCCGCCAACCAAATCAGAGACCAATGTGGCTACCTGTTTCTCTAATTTTCATAGCCAAGTGCTCCTGGCTACAGCAGAGGTTCCGATTGAGTCAAGAACAGGTGCGCTTCTTCCATATAGATGCTTATTGGATCAAGGTTCAACGGCTTCGCTTATCACGGAGGCCGCTGTCCAAGCTCTTGGACTGAAGAAGATACCCAACAAGGTCTATATTTCTGGAATCGGAGGTCGAAATGAGTCTTTAGCTTCTTTATGGGTAGTGGAATTAAAGATAAAGTCATTTTATGACCCTACGTTTACTTTGGTTGTCAAAGCCCACGTGCTTACCAAATTAACGTCATTTATTCCTGCAAAACGGGTTGACGTTCCGTTTTGGCCAGAACTTTCTAGTCTGAAGTTAGCCGATACGAGGTTTGGCATACCAAATAAAATAGATTTGTTGCTTGGTGCAGAGGTATATAGCCAGATATTAGTAGAAGGTCTTATCAAAGGTCCGCCTGGGTGTCCTATAGCGCAGAAAACCCTACTGGGTTGGATTATCTGGTAAAATTCAATCAGATGAGTCTGAATCGCACCAGGTTACGAACGTCATCGTCAGCATGCACGCCCAGTCTAAAGAGGACAATACGGTAAGAAAATTCTGGGAGTTAGAATCGGATGAGGTTTCTAACAAGAAGAAAATGTTGACTGATGATGTAGTTATGTGTGAAACGATTTTAGAGAAAACAGTTTCTAGAAATAATGGTGGTCGATACGTGGCGAAGAGTCCTATTTGTGAAGACAATCCAACCGGTAAAGATCGGAAGTTAAGAGAAATTGCCATGAAGAAATTGCCGGAGTTGGTTCCTGATGAGCAATGCAATGAGCCTGACGTAGTATATTTACAGCATCACGCCGAAGTTCTTAAAGATAAATCAACGACGAAAGTAAGAGTTGTCATCGATGCGTCTTGCTCTGGAATTACCGAAGTAAACTCAAACAATGATCATCCTGTAGGTCCATCACTTCAACATTCTCTGAAGCATATCATTTTGCGATGGCAAAACCATCCACTCTGTTTGGTATCGCATATTAATAAGATGTACCAACAAGTTAACGTTACACTAGAGGAGGCAGACCAGTTTCAGCGTATTTTGTGGAGAGATGAATCTAGAACAACACAACAGGACAGAATGTCACGTGTTACGTTCGGGAAAGCATATGCACCTTACCCTGCTGCTAATGTCCTGCAGCAACTAGCCACAAATGAAGGTGTATACAACGCTGCTGCTGTAGACAAAATCCTGCAAGACATTTACATGAATGACCTCAGGACGGGCTATCAAACAGTAGAAGAGTGCATGAAAATAATAATTGAAAATAGTTATAACTTAGATAAGGGAGGAATGGAAGTACAGAAAGGGGCTAGCAGTAGTATAGAAACTATGGAGAAATTAGGAAAGGGAAGAAGAAACAATCAGACAAAGTTAGAAATAGGAACTGAAAAAGAACTTGAAGTTACACAGAAAGTATTAGGACTAACCTGGGATAGCTGTACCTACAAGTTTAAATATAATATCCGTCTCCCTCCTACACAACTTCCAGTAACGAAGAAAAAGGTTATTCCTGACATTTCGCGTTGGTTCGATCCTTTAGGATGGATCGCCCCAACTATCTTGTTTTCAATGTTTGCTCACGTACGATCAAGGATAAAAGATATCTGCCGATGGTGATATGATAAGTAAGTAAGTTAAGTAGAACATGGAATCTTGGCTTAGCGAAGAAGTTATTAATTACAGTCCACATCAAGAAAGCCAAGATAACAATTTAGAAAGAAAGCTTGATAGAATTGAGCTATTGTTAAAGTTAAAGAAAGGAGAGTAGCTTTTTTCAGGATTCTCATTGCAAAACGTAATAGAAAAGTACGAGTAGTAAGCAGTTTAGCAAGGGTTCTTTCATGTGAAATAGAATATATCATTAAAATCGGATCCTCTTCGGTAAGAAGAGTATAGTCGTGGTTTTCTCAATCCGTTTTTAGACAGCGATGGTTTGTTACGAGTTAGAGGAGGTTTGAATGCTATGAATGGCACAACTTATCATCGCTGAAGCACATGAAAGAAAACAAGGAAGACCTTAACCAGTGTTAAATTCATTTGGTCGAAGTTTTGGATCTTGATGCAAGTACATCATAGGTTTACGTCATTCTTTTCAATTTATTCAGTAACTCAAGAGTCAGTTACCTGCATCTCGTTAAAGAAACGCAAAGTATCTGTGTAGGACGATGCTTGATTGAGATAAAATGGAATTATCTGGTATCGAATCTCACCCTACACTCTATATTTCGATGGATTATAGGAAGCTGAGATCCAGTCAACCAAGCAGAATCTCAAAGCAAGATTGAAAGATGACGCTCAAGATCCATACGTCAATTATCAAACATTAGTGTACGAGATTCGCATTGGAGCGGCCTCGTGCCTTGGGTCTATTATTTCGCTTCGGTGCGGATCCTCCTTAGATGGCAGCTCAATCAAAAAATGACGCAAGACTTTCGCGACGGTGGTCAAATAAAAGATATGATTTAGTTTCTACACCATTGCCGTTGGAATCGTCATTTTCTTGAAAGTTGGAGACGTGGTCTTATTCAAGGAAAATAATCTTCCTCCAGGTTGATGGTTTAATTATTTAAAGCATACTGGTTCGGACAATGTCACTCGTGTTGTAAGTTTAAGATGCAATGGCATTATGATTAAAGACTTGTCTCCAAATATTGTATCTGTCAGTTAATGATTTCGGTTATTTTGTCTTCAAGAGTCATTATTATTCCTTTGAAGTTTTCTTTACCGTTTAGTTTTGCATTGAGAGTTTCTTTAGAATTGTTAATTGTGTTAAGTATTTAGTTAGTTTAGATTTCACATTTGTTATACTTGTAGTTTGAAATGTTGTGAGTTCATTATACATTTTCTCATATTGAACCAAACCTTTGTCAAATTATTTAAAGGTGTAAAGTTTTTTAAAGTGTTTAAAGTTAATGGTGTATTATGAACCGTTGGTTCATGGTGGGCGGAATGTATAATCGACCATTCGACGCGATGTGCCGATAGATGGCAGTGTATGTGAAGTCCGCAACTTTGTAACGCGATATCGAGTGGTTCGTACGAAAGGTATATATTGTGAAGTTTTTTACAATAAACAAGATCCGCATTGGAGCGGCCGAGTGCCTTGGTTGTTTTATTTCTCTCCGGTGCGGATCCCGACTTTGTTCAGTAAGTATGTTTGTTCCTCTTCTACGCTGCGGCTACTGAATCGATTTGGCTGAAATTTGGAATGGAAATAGATTTTACTCTGGATTAACACGTAGGCTACTTTTCATCTCGGAAAAATCCATGGTTCCCGCGGGATTTGTGAAAAACTGAATGTTTGTTTGTCCGCTAGTATTAGTCTGCCTTGCCTTGCACCTTATAAAGAAAGTATAACAGTAAGTCTATGGGTTTCAGATCAGTGTGAACAAATGAAAATCGAACGGGGAGATTCCTTCATCGCATCGAAAATTTCCATCTATTAAAATTCGATGTCGCCGCGAATTTTTATAGCTGAAAACCTAATGACGTATTTGCATCGAAAAAGAATTCCGGTTTTGAATCCGGGCCGAGGAGACCAAAAACAAACAATAATATTTACCGAGAGATTGTAAGTGCTATTAAAGGGATTTATTTAAAAAGTAGCAGACGATCGCGACTTCGTTTTCGTGAAATTTTTTTTTCACAAATCCCATGGGGACCGTGTATTTTTTTTTCGGGATAACAAGCCTATATGTCGCTCCATTACCTACTCTACTCCATTAACTTGTCATTGAATAATAATGAAAATTTTGAAAAACCCCCGAAGGTCATGAAATTACTAATTACACTCTCAAAAAAAGTCATCAATATTATCTCTAAGTGCACTTTCATTTGAGACCCCACTGGAGTATAGAGTAGAGTAGAAGAACCTCACTATGTTATTCCCGTTTGAGACACATGATATTTAATATCTTAAAATGCACACAACTGAAAAGTGCATACCCCTGACCGGATTCGAATCTACACCTTCCGGAATCGGAGGCAGAGGTCATACCCACTGGGCTATCACGTTCGTCGTTATCAACCCATATACGGCTCACTGCTGAGCTCCAGTCTTCTCTCAGAATGAGAGGGGTTAGGCCAATAGTCCACCACGCTGGCCCAATGCGGATTGGCAGACTTCACACACGCAGAGAATTAAGAAATTCTCTGGTATGCAGGTTTCCTCACGATGTTTTCCTTCACCGATTGAGACACGTGATATTTATATACTTTGAGTGATTATTTATATATATCACGTTCAAAGCCCTATAAATAGGTATCTACGTAAAATAATAGAAAGCATGTCAAGCTAATGTAAAATTCCGCGAATGCACATCGTGAATTCAGCTTCACTGGCCAATAGTAAAATGTTACGCCATTCGCAGCGACCGCCACTGATATTGTTGCCATTGCGAGCGACATCGCGTTAAACCTGACTTTATGTTGCCATACACGCCACAGCCGCCATAATGCCTCACACACACGATGGGATTTTATAACGTGATCTCGCCTATCAGTCCACCGCAACGTTTTTAAAAGCTTTCAGTTTATTCGGTCAATTTTACTATTGAAATTTGTTACCGGATTTCCGATTAAGCTGAAATTTAGAATAGCTAAAGTGACGCTGCAATATTATGGTACTATGTACCTACTCCTAGAGCCGTGATAGCCCAGTGGATATGACCCCTACTTCGGATTCCGGAGGGTGTGGGTTCAAATCCGGTCCGGGGCATGCACCTCCAACTTTGCAACTGTGTGCATTTTAAGAAATTAAATATCTAGAGAATTCTTTTAATTTTCTGCGTGTGTGAAGTCTACCAATCCGCATTGGGCCAGCGTGGTGGACTAGGCCTAACCCCCCTCATTCTGAGAGGAGGCTCGAGCTCAGCAGTGAGCCGAATATGGGTTGATAACGATTTACCTACACGTGTTTGGTTTTAATTACTTTTGGACTGTGAGAAGTGTGATCAAATAGCCCCATCGTGTTTAAACATTCTTTGGTGATGCTTTGACAGTTCGGAAGTCTATTTTTCTTCATTATTATGGTATTATGTATCTTAATATTATAGTATTATGAATCTACTTGTATTTGGTTTTAATTACATTTGAACTGTGAGATATTCGATCACATAGACGCATTGTGTTTGAGTGCTCTTTGGTGATGCTTTGACAGTTCGGAAGTCTATTTTTCTTCATTATTATGGTATTATGTATTTTAATATTATAGTATTATGAATCTACTTGTATTTGGTTTTAATTACATTTGAACTGTGAGATATTCGCTCACATAGACGCATTGTGTTTGAGCTCTTTGGTGATGCTTTGACAGTTCGGAAGTCTATTTTTCTTCATTATTATGGTATTATGTAACTTAATATTATAGTATTATGAATCTACTTGTATTTGGTTTTAATTCCATTTGAACTGTGAGACATTGGATCACATAGACGCATTCTGTTTTAGCTCTTTGGTGATGCTTTGACAGTTCGGAAGTCTATTTTCATGAATCTTACAACTTGTGTTTCTTTGAAAGAAAGAGTGAATAGGTGTTATCTAAGCAAGCGCATACTATCTTAGGCCACATTTACACTTATCATCAGATGATATCATGTGACCTTATCACACTAATATTATAAAGGTGACAGTTTGTGTGTGTAGGTGTGTATGTTCCTTCCTTTGCGCTGCAGCTACTGCAGCGATTTGGCTGAAATTTGGATTGAAACTAGATTTTACTCATAAATTAACACAGGCTACACTTCGTCCCGATTTCGTAAGTCGCAGGTGTCCACTAGTCTCATATACAAATGACATGTCTCTATTCAAGCTTGTATAGTCTACATGCGAGAGTCGCTTCGCTTATGATAGCAATAGGGATGATGACAGTTTTTTAAATTGTATATAAATTAAGAGTATACTAATAGCAAAGCAACTTTGTAAAAGTAACAAGGTATCTGCGATCATTACTTCCGGAGCTACAGGGATTTAAAGGGTCAGATTTGCGGCGCTGCCGCGGATCTCTGAAAAACGCTCCGTACAAAATGGCACGATTTAGTGACGTCGTTGGCTCGCTAATCGTTAGGTTTGTATGGGCGTTCAAACAAAATTACTAATATCTTTGTTATTTGTGCGTTTATGTTTATAGTTCATTTATTGAAAAATGTCACATTTAATGTAAGGAAGCTAAAATTGTATGAATTTTCATCTTATTGCGATAAAATATTTTTAGTAGATTTTGAAATTTTATAATCTTATTTATTTGCAAATATCCAGTCAATCTTTACTTTTTATGTATAAATTAGTTAACATTGACCTTATTTACCCGAATGTATCATAAACATCAATATTGAATATATTGATTTTTATGATACATTCGGGTAAATAAGGTGACCTAGTCAAGGATGACCTAGTCATCATCCCCATTTTTCTTGATTATCAGACAAAAGCTTGCTCATAAACAAAAATAACTAGTAAATAATAATAAAATTCAAACCGCTTGCAACACGGTATTACTTATATTTATTAATTTTCAATTTTAACGCATAAATACTCCAATTATACGCATGTTGTACAGATAGGATTTAGAAATCTCTAATAGCCAATAGTAGGAAGGTAAGGTAAGGTATGTTAAAATTAATGTTTATTTGACCGTGTAGTGGAGACATTAAACTCATACGTACGATGTTAAAAGTAAAACTTACGCCAACATATTCAAAAAACGGTCTCAATGCCTTTGTCTTAGAGTTCAGTCTTCCATATCAATATGTTAAGAAAATCTTGTTGGACGTTAAAGGTGCTGTATATTTTTACATTTAGAATTCTACAAACATTTCCAAAAGCATAATTTTTAGAATCTGGCATTTTGTACTGTTATTGGTAGTGAGAGGTTACGATGTATGGATAGCGAATTTTCTTTTATACTTTAGTTTGGTATCTAATTTTTATACAAATATTTACCTTCTAGATGTTTTACAAACTTTGTTTTAATATTTTAGCCTCAGTAGCTCAACGGTTAGAGCGGTGGGACACATCACGGAGGGGTGGTGGTTCGATCCCCGCCCGTTGGTCTATTGTACCCACTCCTAGCACAGTCTTTCCCGACTAGTTGAAGGGGAATGGGAATATTGGTCATATTAAAAAAAAAGATGTGACAAATATTCTTTAAAAACAAAAAATATGCCCTTATAAGTGAAGTTCAATAAGCACATCTAGTGTAAACAATTATAAAGAGTTCATCATCATGAGATTATGAACTGTTTGTAATACTTGCATTAGTCTAGTTAACATGTGCTTTTCAGTAACCAGTCACAGGTTCGATTCGGACGAAAATGTATATTCATGATTTAAAAAAAGACTTTTGCTCCTAAACGTTGCAAAATTTCTTAAACAAATTACTATAAAATAAAAAGGAGTCTGGTCTTCCGCGATCTTAAAACTAAATGATATTTTTTAACATTTAAAACAAGATAAACAAAAATTTCACTCTTGCAAAATTTTTTTCGTGACTTCTAAAAAGGTTGCAGGAAAGAGCACTTGTGAATTAGTACACGTGCCTTTTGATGACAATACTATAGCAGTATTTATGTAAACCCAAAGTCAATCCCAATTCCTCACAAATACCCAACTGTCGACTAAACCAATTACTTATTCATCCATACAAAGAAAACTTAATTCAAGTACACTTCCTTGCACGTCCCGGGAAAATACAGCAAGAGAAAAATAATAAAATAATAAAGATGGAATACAGTTGGGCGGTGAATAAATCAACATTAATAATATCACAACCGGTTCTGCGGACAATGGCTTCCGTTTGACGGTATAATATAAGAATCTAATCGCAAATTCTGTATTGTGTTCAGAGTGTGAAGGGTAACGCTGGGTTTCCTTGAGGAATAATTGTTGACGTGTAGCATCTTTTCGCTTTTAAAGGTTCCGTAGTCGAATAACTACAATATGGGTATCTTGAAGTAATAGTCAACTACCAATCAAGTGCGTTACACCATAATATGCAGTAATTAAGCGTTAATTTATAATTATAACTGAAATTTCGACAAATACTGCGTAATTCGATACTTAAACTACTATTAACTCTATTATTATCCTCTACGTACGGAACTCTCAGTGGGTGATACCGTCCGAATCGCACTTGTCGATTTTTTTTATAAAGTGACTAATAACTTACATAGGACTTTTGCAAGGAACTCCATAGACTGCAGTCCTGCATTTACCCAGCGGCCTATATACAATTAATTAACCAAAAAATTTAAAAAGTAAAAAGAAAACTACCTAAGAGAAGAAAATTTCTGTCTCTCGTTTTTCTGGATTACTGAATGGATTTTCATCCCGCTAGTGTTATATATAAAGTGAGAGATGCGGGTAGATAGATAGAAGTTTATTAACTGTGCGAAAGCAGGATGTAATTTAATTTTCCCTTTATTGCTCTCGGCTTGTCCTGCTCGGGATAACTTTCTGGCTATTTTTACACGTCGCGTTGAATTTTTTTTGTTTCTCATTATACGAGTACAGTACCACAGAATTCATATTATCTACTATTATTAAGTAATAGTATCTAGGGCTTTTTGGTGTCAAAGATCGTTCAGGGTATTGGGTATAAAAAAAAAAATTTATTCCCTCATAAAGGAGATGGTCCAAAATTGTATGGAGTCCAAGTCCAGTCATTGTTCCCTGACGGAAATAAAAGAAGATATTATTTTTAACTATTTTTGATTATACAAATTTACGAATTTACTTTAATTCTTTCGAAATTAAAGTAAATGATGCATTATCTCCCAAGAAATACAACATTTTTTTTTTTTAAAAGAATATTTGCCATATTTTTTATAATATGACCAATATTCCCATTTCCCTCCAACTAGTCGGAAAGACTGTGCTAGGAGTGGGTACGACAATAGACCAACGGGGCGAGGATCGTTCGATCGACCGTTGAGCTATTGAGGCTATTACTTAAATACATTATTATGGGATTAATGGCGGATAGATGACGTTTTCAATGCAATCAATTTGACGTTTCCTGTCAACTGTCATGTTATCATAGTTGCTCTATGGGCACCATCTTGATATAACTCAAAAACTTGGGTTTTTGTTTTATTTATTTATTTATTTTTATTTAGTTAGATTTATTCACTTTAATAAATTTTAATAAATTCCTTGTATTTTTTAAATTTTAATGATACGGGGTACAAGAGTGGATCTGAAATGGGCCATCTCCTTTGTCATATTATATCAACTAATTTTTAAAGAGCCATGATATGAAGAGCCGTAGCCCAGTGGATCCTCCTCTGCCTCCGATTCTGGAGGGTGTACGTTCAAATCCGGTCCGGGGCATGCACCTCCAACTTTTCAGTTATGTGCATTTTAACAAATTAAATATCTCTTATCTCAAACGGTGAAGGAAAACATCGTGAGGAAACCTGCATACCTACCTGAGAATTTACTTAAATCTACGTGTGTGAAGTTTGCCAGTCCGCATTGGGCCAGCGTAGTGTACTAAGGTCTCTCATTATGAGATGAGGCTCGTGCTCAACAGTGAGCCGAATATGGGTTGTTAATGATGATGCACGAAAATATAAGGCACCTACAACATGAAGTCGCACTTTATTTAAGTTTGCAATTTATAAATTATCAGCGAGTGTTACTGTAACGACCATATTTATAAACATGGATTAAGATTTCTTCGAAGTAAAGTGAACTTTAAGAGGTAGTGATTAAGTCCATTTTACTTTAAAGAAAACTGGGGTTTAAATCTTAATGCGTGTCTATAAATACGGACGTAAGTATGTACTTGGTTGAGCTACTTATTTAATGAAGTCTAGGGTTTTCATATTTTTTTTGAAAATCATTTTCAATATTTTAGCTTGAAACATTTCAATGTACCTACTCGTATTTTATATAAATTTTCGATATATTCAGAGTTTAATGTTACCTTACTTAAAACTAAAAATAGCACTCGACCACGGCCATCCTCTGAATTTCAGGTAAAAAAAATTACGTACAAAAAAAGAGATGTAATAAAATATCCATTCGCACTGAATGGTTAATCAAATTAACCCATCGGAAATCACTGGTAATCACTTACCAGCGAACGCGCTGGTCCCAGTAGTTATTTGCTTTAAACCGAAATGGCTGCACACCCATCATCAGAATTTAATGTCCACCGTTAATTTCCCTCGAGGTGGATACAGTGATCTCCAAAAATAATTACGATACGCAATTTTAACCTTTACCTTTAAATTCACAAAGCGTATAATGCCATGAAGTAATTAATACTTTGCTCGTTACGTGTTTTACGTTTACGTAAAATATTAAATTTGCTGTCGAGCTTACTGCTTCTCTCCGCTTGCCATATAGCGAGGATAATATTAGACTGTTGGTTATCGTATACGACAATGTACTGTACCGCCAAGCGATTTAGCGTTCCGGTACGATGCCGTGTAGAAACCGCTTCCATCATAGATTGCATCATCACTTATCATCAGGTGAGTTTTTAGTCAAGAGCTAACTTGTAAAGAATAAATAAAAATGTACTATAATTAACATCAACGCTCCTGGCACATGGGAAAATGTCCTGCATATCCTGAGGACTAATATGAACCTGTACTTCCTAACAGTTATAGTTGCAAACTCAGAATACCTACAGAAAACTTCAGAAGGTGTGATCGCGCATAGAAATGAAACGGCTAGAACTACTCTTTTTTGGTGTAATTTCTCAAATACCTACTAATATATAAAGCTGAAGAGTTGGTTACTTTGTTAGTTTGATTGAACGCGCTAATCTCAAGAACTACTGGTCCGATTTAAATTTTTTTTTCAGTGTTAGATAGCCCTTTTATTGAGGAAGGCTATAGGCTATAGTATATTATCCCCGTTTTCCTACGGGAACGGGAACCACGCTTTTAGCTATTCGTATAAGAAACATTGAAACGAAAAGTTTGGTGCTATATTTAATTGGGTTGTAGTAGTTTCATGTGAGTATTTAACTATTTCGTCATTATCAACCCATACTCGGCTCACTGCTGAGCACGAGTCTCCTCTCAGAATGAGAGGTGTTAGGCTAATTGTCCACCACGCTGACCCTATGCGGATCGGCAGACTTCACACAAGTCTTTAAGAAAATTCTCAGATTCACGTTTGAGATACGTGATATTTATTAATCTGCACACAATTATTTATTATTTATTAATTATATAATAAAAAGGGTTCTTGCCACCATAAATATTCCTGCGCTAATCGAGCCGTCAGGAATCAGTCGGGATGATGGCAAGAGACCTGATGTATTGACGCTGGTTCCCTGGGAAATGGGGCGGGCCCTATTGTGGGACGCTACATGTGTCGACACATTAGCACTGTGTCATATCAGGGAGACAGAATCAAGACCGGGAGCCGCAGCAGAAAAAGCTGAAACCGGTAAGTGGCTCAAGTATGCCTCTCTGAAAGAGAGCTACATATTTGTACCTTTTGCCGTGGAGACCCTTGGGCCATGGAGTCGCAGTGCCAAAAAATTTTATCGAATAATTTCACCGCGGCTAATTGCCTCGACTGGTGACAGGTGGCCCAGCGCGGAAATGCAGCCAGTATTCTTGCCACCATTCCACGTGGGCATGATTTGTATAGTTTTTAGGTCAAGTTAGCTTAAGTTCCATATTGTATTCTTTCCTATTTATTAGAATTAAAAATATGCACACAACTGAAAAGTTGGACGTGCATGTCCTGGACCGGATTCAAACCTACGCCCTCCGGAATCGGAGGCAGAGGTCATAGCCACTGGGCTATTAATGTTTCTGTAGTGGATCATTGAAATAGTTCGAGGATAATGAGGATACGTTGCTAAGCAACGGTAAATGGTATACAAATACGAAATAGCTTTCAATCCGCTGTCGAATTCAGACGCAATATACTAAAGAGCACAGTTATCCCTCTCGACACACACGAGTAATGAGTTAAATCCCAGTCGAGATGCAAGCTCGTACTGTTAAGGTAAATAAACAATTTGCAGGAACTTCCGACACATGTTGGGTAGAAACTAGAGTCATAGAACGTCATTATCAATCCATACCTATTCAGCTCACTTAGGCCAAATAGTCCACCACGCTAGCCCAATGTGAATTGGCAGACTTCACACACGTAGAGAATTAAGAAATTCTCAGGTATGCAGGTTTCCTCACGATGTTTTTCCTTCACCGTTTGAGACACGTGATATTTAATTTCTTAAAATGCGCACAACTGAAAAGTTGGCGGTGCATGCCCCGGACCGGATTCGAATGTACATCCTACGGAATTGGAGGCAGAAGTCATATCCACTGGGCTATCACACTTAAAAGAACGCTTAGAATAGCATAGAAGAGACTTCCTGCTTTGATATAATCGTCATCATCATCATCATCATTATCATCATATCAGCCGATGGACGTCCATAGCAAGACATAGGCCTTTTGTAGGGACTTCTTGGGACACCTTGGGAACTGAAAAGTCTACAGCAGGACTTTTGTAGGGACTTCCAACACCTTGGGAACTGAAAAATCGAAACTAAAGTCACCGACATAGCTTAACGAGTTGCGAAGCTGAAGTTTTAATGGGCGGGGCACATAGTTCGAAGAGCCGATGGGCGTTGGGATTCTGGAATGGCGATCCCGCACTAGAAAACGCAGTGTTGGTCGGCTCATTATTGAGCACGACTTTCCTATCAGAATGAGAGCGGTTAGGCTTTAGTCCACCTCCAACTTTTCAATTGTGTGCATTTTAAGAAATTAAATATCACGTGTCTCAAACGGTGAAGGAGAAACATCGTGAGGAAAACTGCATATCAGAGAATTTTCTTAATTCTCATGAAGTCTGTCAATCCGCACTGGGCCAGCGTGGTGGACTATTTACCTAACCCCTTTCATTCTGAGAGGAGATTCTAGCTCAGTAATGAGCTGAATATGGGTTGATAACGACAACCTAAAGTAAAATACAGAGAAGAAAATCCATAACAATTAATATTAATTAAATATTCTCTATGAAACCGGTATTCATGAGGTCCCTCGCACTCTAATGGAAGCTAACTGTCTCCCGTTCTCTAACGGCGCAGTTGGGAACCTTAGATTGCCGCCATTAACGGCTCTGTTACCGCAATCCTCTTAAAATTATTTCCAACATAATATTATTTCCCGTTTCTATGGTTACTTATTTAGCTAATTATTAGAGATAGTGTTAAAGTGAATATTAAAGAAACTGTTATAATAATAATTATAAAACATAATTAAGGAAATTGGCGCTCTAATAATAATTAATTAGTACCTAATGTACTTAATTAACAGGTATTTTTTTTTTAAACAATTTTATGTTATTCAATAAGTATTTTAATGTACAACTATGTAATGAAAGTCTGGAGTCGCTTTTATGAAGGAGCTGAAACACACATGAGGGAGCTCTTTAACGGTTTACAGTAGCTACTCGTTCCTAGCCACGTGTCGCAAAGCAAGTCTCCAGAAACACGCAGGTATTCAAGGCACATGACAGGCTATTGAAAATCTAAGGTTTCATCCGTGTGAAAATAAAGGTCGTAGCTCATTAGAGTCACCCAGTACCCGACCCGCACCACCTCGTCGCTAAGCGTTCAATTGTAGTCCACAGGTGAATCATGGGTAGACGCCGCGTTGTCAGCAGTGAACCTGGCATAGTCAACGAATTTCCGAATAATTTCCTGCTATCATCGAGTGGTCCACTCACAGTCCGCGCTTGGACACCTCGCGAGCGAGGCGATCCCGTGATGGTACGGAGTTAATGTAGTGAGCGCATGCAAACATAAACAAATCCATACTAAGAATACTAACCATTCGAGGCGAGGTAGAACGGGTCGGGCTCTAATGAGCTACGACCTTTAGGCGTGTCGGATCGCCCTGAGATCTTGCTTTATGAAACACTTCATGAAAAGTCGTTTTTGTTGAAATAACTATGTTAGAAGATCGCAAAAACGTATATACGATGCCAAAGGATGCAGTGCCTCATTACTTGAATGGTACACCGAGAAACTTAACTGCTGGAGTTATCATGTTATTATATTGGGTATATATATCTATGTTCCGTGATAGCCAAGTGGATATGACCTCTGCCACCGGTTCCGGAGGGTGTGGGTTCTAATCCGGTCCGGGACATGCACCTTCTAATTTACAGTTGTGTGCATTTTTAATAAATTAAATATCACGTGTCTCAAACGGTGAAGGACAACATCGCGAGGAAACCTACAATTACCTGAGAATTTTCATAATTCTCTGCGTGTGTGAAATCGGCCAATCCGCATTTGGCCAGCTTGGTGGACTATTGGCCTAACCACTCTCATTCTGAGAGGAGACTCGAGCTCAGCAGTGAGTCGAATATGGGTTGATAACGACGACTATATATCTATGTTTGGAGAAAATTTCTATACGATGATAAGTTAACATTTAATATCAGGATACGTGATCGTGAGTCACTCAATGTTATTTATTTCCTCGTATACCCGGCTACAGGCGTGTGGACGTGTAGGATTTACAAATGGAGGCTTTGTTGGGCCTTTTTATCTCTACCCAGCAATATAACCGGGTGAATACCAACTGTTGTGTTTAGCGATAATGAACTACTGTATTAGGGGTTTAGTGTAATAAACGATTGTAGTTGTTTTTATTCTTTACAAGTTAGCCCTTGATTACAATCTCACCTGATGGTAAGTGATGATGCAATCTAAGATGGAAGCGGGCTAACTTATTAAGAGTAGGATGAAATCCACACTCCTTTTGGTTTCTACACGACATCGTATCGAAACGCTAAATCACATGGCGGCACGTCTTTGTCGGTAGGATGGTAACTAGCCACTGCCGAAGCCTCCCACTAGTCAGACCTGGACCTATTAAGAAACCCTCAATCGGCCCAGCCAGGGCTTGAAAAGATCCTTCATACCGGCTTTCTATTACATTTTAATACCTTGCAGTTTCATTCGTGTAGTTCAAGTTCTCGTGGGAATACATGGGATGAAATCTCACTTATAACGTGGCTTTCTGATTATAAGGGAATTTTCAAAATCGATTCAGTAGATCCAGAGAATACTGTAAACTGACAAATTTAACATCTCTATGATATTAGTATAGACTAGCTGACGACCCGCGGTTTCATCCACGTAGTTCCCGTTTACGTGAGTATTTGGGAATAAAATTTGGCCTATGAGACTCCGTAATAAAGTGGCTTTCTAGTGGTAAAATAATTTTCTAAATCGGTTCAGTAGATTCAGAAATTACTTTCTACAACACTAACTTTATCTCTTTATAATATTACTAGCTGACGGTTTCCCTCGCGTGGTTCACGTTCCCGTAGGAATATGGGGATAATATGTAGCCTATAGCCTTTCTCGATGAATGGGCTATCTAACACTGAAAGAATTTTTCAAATCGGTCCAGTAGTTCCTGAGATTAGCGCGTTCAATCAAACAAACAAACAAACAAACTCTTCAGCTTTATAATATTAGTATAGATGAAATTCACAAATAACGTGACGTTCTAGTGGTAAGTGAATTATCTAAATCGGTTCAGCACATCCTGAGAATATTCACTACAGACTGACAAACTTTACCTCTTTATAATATTAGTATAGATTAATTTCAAAGTCACACATAGCTCGGCGAGTCGCACAGCTGAAGTGGCAATGGGCAGATCACATAGTTTGAAGGGCCGATGGACGTTGGGGACACAAGGTGCTGGAATGGCGACCACGAACCGGAAAGCGCAGTGACCCCTCACTAGGTGGACCGAAGACATCAAGCGGGTTGCAAGAGGCCTATGTGATGATGATGATAATAGATTAATTTAGAGCAACTGCAGTTGCTAGCTCTTCTCGGTAGTATCTGCTTAGAATATACAGATATGAAAGTTTTAAAAGTGTTACTAAAGGGTCTTGGATTTTTTAGCAGACTCAGAAGTGATTACAAAAATAAGAAAACTAATGTCAAACAAAGGTTATGATTCAGAACATTTGTCAGGACAACTTAATTAACAGATCAAACTGTAACCAAAATAAGACCCGAGTGGCAGAGAATGACCTTGAGTAAAGTCACGCACTTGTGTACGTTATGTGTAGGGTTAAAGGTACCTTTGACTATTAACAAACACTCCTCTTTTTCACTCAAGTCACACTCCCTGCCTATCCCAAGTAACCCATAAATAATTACACAACAAGAGATGTGGACGGCTCGAATGCCACGAGCACACTGAACTGAAGCTGACCATACGACGGGCGCCTTATATCGCAAGTCGTTGCAACGCGGCGATAACAGATTTTAGTCTTCAAGATACAGATACTTTTCTTCGTTTGCCAAAGTGAACTAAAAACTAAAATAGTCCAGTCAATGTGTAACAGCGTGTGACAAAGCAGTAGAGGCGTTGGAAACTTTGAGTGGAGTGGAATCCAAGTCCCATTATTCGGTACATTGCCGACGGAGCGCTTGGAACTAATACTAACTTTTGCATTTTAAACTTACTTTGCAATCTTGATGTAATCGAACACTGTAAAAAATAATTGGCATGTTGAAATTAAAAGAGCCGTGATAGCTCAGTGGATATGACCTCTGCCTCTGTATCCGGAGAGTGTAGGTTTGAATCCGGTATCCGGTCCGGGGCATGCACCTCCAACATTTCAATTATGTGTTTTAAGAAGCCTTTTTTCTTTTTTATTCTTTACAAGTTAGCCCTTGACTATAGTCTCACCTGATCGTAAGTGATGATGCAATGCAATCTAAGATGGAAGCGGGCTAACTTGTTAGGAGGATGAAATCCACACCCCTTTCGGTTTCTACACGACATCTTACTGGAACGCTAAATCTCTTGGCGGTACGTCTTTGTACCCTTTTCGGTAGGGTGGTAACTAGCCACGACCGAAGCCTCCCATCAGCCAGACATGGACCAATTAAAACCTAGAATCAGTACCTCCGTCTTGTAAATCCATCGCGCAAACCACTGCGCCACGGAGGGAAGCTTTAACCGACGGATACGATTGTAAACTATGAAACATCGAATCTATAGAGACAGTATTTATAATCGCATAAGATCGTTGATCATATACTTTGACAGAAAAATAACTTCTTGCGAGGCAGGTCTTTATTTAATTAGTCTAAGCTATATAGCAACGACACTACAGTCTTCACGGTAGGCGCCAGAATCCACGCGTAGGAAGCTATGCTTTGGTCGGGTCTCCCCCCGGGCCCTTGCGGGGAGAGAAGAAGAAGAACTGAAGAAGTAGCTCATTCTTGTCAAGGCGTTTGATACGTCTGCACCTTTGTTGGATAATTATCCTGGGTTGTTATGAAATAGGCGGGGAGAGAGACTTGAGTGGAAAAGGGGAGTGTTTGTTAACAGTCACAGGCGCCTTTAACCCTACACACATCGTTCAAAAGTGCGTGACTCTACTCAAGGTCATTCTCTGCCACTCAGGGTTATGTGTATACTTAGTGGGAATTGTTGGACCTGACAGACTTTCATTCAATAATTGTGTTTTGCAGACATCCGTTTCTGATGTCAAACCCGTTTTCTCCGACAAGTATTTATTTTCAGTAAATGAACATAATGAAAACAATAACCAACGGCATATGTTGTGTTGTTATAACGAATAAATACAACTCAGAATACAATATGGCTATATAACCCGGGCACAGCAATAATAACGTCTCATAACAGGACCCTTTGATTTACTATTTAGGCCTGCGAATACCGCCGAATATCTTTATTTGTATAGTCTATGAAAATAATAATATGTTATACAATATCTTAAGGAGCAGTGATAGCCTAGTGGATATGACCTATGCCTCCGATTCCGGAGGGTGTGGGTTCGAATCCGGTCCCGGGCATGCACCTCCAACTTTTCAGTTGTGTGCATTTTAAGAAATTAAATATCACGTGTCTCAATCGGTGAAGGAAAACATCGTGAGGAAACCTGCATACCAGAGAATTATCTTCATTCTCTGCGTGTGTGAAGTCTGCCAATCCGCATTGGGTCTGCGTGGTGGACTATTGGCCTAACCCCTCTCATTCTGAGAGGAGACTCGAGCTCAGCAGTGAGCCGAATATGGGTTGATGACGACGATACAATATCTGACCCGCAAAAACATTTTAGTATATATAAATTTCTTTCATACAAAATAAAATTAGGTACCATTAATAAAGTTCCTCATCTAAATTTCATACCTATCAAATAGGTAAGAAAACTTTATTACAATCGGTCGAGTCATTTCAGAGGAGTGCGACCACATACATGATTTTTTGAGTTTGACTTAGTGGTTTAGTAGTTTAATAGCCTATAATGTGACTTGAGATCAGGATTCGAGCCCAGGATTGAGTGATGAAATTTGTAACAACATTGTTTGTGACAAAACACATTCGAATAGAGATGACGTCACGCGTCGTTCCCTCGCTCTAGGGTTGCCAAGTTTTTTTACAAGAAATAAAGTATATTCTGGTCTATGAAGATTATTATTAAACAGTATTTTATTTGTTGGATTATTTAACAGAAAAACTACCAGTTTTAATGAACATCAACAGTTTCTTATGACGTTGTCACGCTCAACTATCGTCAGTAAACCGTCTTTACAGACAACCGATTTTTTTATCTAAAATGCTCAATTTAAAGCATAAATAAGCGTTACGCCTGTTTAAAAATAAACATTTTTACAAGAAATCTCCTTTAGTGTTTACGTCAAAGTTGATTTTTTTTTATTTTATAACCTTAAAATAAAAAAAAAATCAACTTTGTATATGGAGATAGTACATAAACTAAAAGTCTAAGCTATGTGGTTCTAAACGGCCAGTGTAAAAGACCAGTCGATTTTCTTTCTAAGGCTTCGAAAACTAGAAAAATGTATAGAAATAACAGGTCTTGATCACGGTCTATCTATGAGCTATCGATAGCAAATGTTATTCCCATACATCTTTCTAGCTTTCGAATCATTAGCAATCGTAGAAAGAGAATCGACTTGCCACTTGGCTAGGGGGGCAGTTAATAGAAATACGCATACAGTAATAAACAGGTCAGCTGAACCAGGGAAATAAAATCGTCCAGCGAAAACGTTAGCGTACAAAATGTCCTCAACAGTGCATTCGTATTCGCAAACGTCCGTCGCAGTTAATTCCGGCCTCGTCGGACGCAGGATGTGAGGATTCCGCTGTTTTTAAACTTTCAGCGCCATTCGTTTATAGATTTTTTCAAACTGCACGTAAATCTCGTTGGTTATTCAAATGCTATTAACAACCTTGCGGCTTATTTTGCATCGTTGATGCAGCCTTGAAATGACACAGGTCGATATGAATACAAACTTAGCTTCTTGGCAGCGGTTCATACAGGTCGATTCCCGCTGGGTTACCTTATAAAAATCCATACATACATGTTCCTTATTGTAATGAATATGAATGGATGTATGAGAAACCGGAGTTTGTACCAAGCAGTATGAATTTTTTTTCGCTAGGACGGCTTAACTTCGTCAAGATTCCATCCTTCGCCTCTGCTCCTTAGACAATAACCTATAAACACTTGAAAATTTTCCACTCCAAACGTAATACACTTCTGTGACTCTGTGAGCGTATCACCTAAGCTAATAACACTCGCCGACACGAACACGAGCGTACTTATCGTAGCGTAGCGATGCGCCAAGGGCTCCCATTTCGGGGCACACAAAACGGCTTACGAATCCTTAGCTTAGCTTTTTTTAGGAACGCTGTTTCATCCGCTTAGTTTCCGTTCATCATCATCATTATCAAACCATATTCGGCTCGTCTCCTCTCAGAATGAGAGGGGTTAGGCCAATAGTCTACCACCACCAAATTATGAAAACGTATGTTTCTTTAATTTGTTTCATGATTTTTTAAATTTGGCGGGCGATTTAATAAAAAATCGAGTAAATTCTTAAAAATTATAGTGCAAATATTCGAATAACTGAGTTTAATACTTATTTATAGGTAGTGATGAATTCACAAACAAAAAAATTATTTAAACAAATTATGAAAACGCATGTTTTTTTAATTTGTTTCATGACGGTTATTAGGTAGATATAAGTGGCCCAACATTGTGGATGTACAACTATGACACTAGTGGTTTTATAAATAAACCTCTTACTTGTCAGGGTTGCCAGTATAAAACCCAGAGTGTTGTTTTAGAACTATTTTCAAACGGAACTTTTCTATTCCATTTCGTTGGGCTGTCTATTTGCCCGACAGTTTATAAATCATTTACTACGCGGGAACAGTGTACAACGAACGATTGGAGAGCGAGTGAGTGACTTGTGACGTATAACTATTGTATCCACAGTATAAATACGTACAATGTACACATAAAAATAATTATAGTGTCTGTGTGTTTTTAAAATAACTGTGTTTTATTCAAGTGTTTATAGTTAGTATACTCGTAGACTTCGATTTCTGTTCTGATGCGTCACGAATCTCATCGAACTCGATTCTGTTCTGATGACACGTCAGACAAATATAAATCTAGCTTTAGTTTTATCACTGCAGACTATAGTAAACTGCAGACTTGGTAAATTCGTTCGAAACACTCCCGATGGAGCGCGCGGGCCGAGATAATCCGCGATGCCCCGCTCGCACCATTTCATACCCGCATAGTCCTTCCCTCTAGCCCCGCGTACTTGACTTAACACTCGCGCAGTCCGTTCCCCCCGTCGCCCGCATATCCTGGGAGTCATTTCATATCAACAAACTTGCCAAGCTACAGACGTAGTTAGTCATTTTGAAATTTATAGTTGAGAACGATATGAGAATAATTGATAAATTATTATTCATCATCATCATCATCGTCATCATCATCATCAACTCAAATTCGTATCACTACTGAGCTCGAGTCTCCTCTCAGAATGACAGGGTTTAGGCAAATAGTCCACCACGCTGGCCCAATGCGGATTGGTAGACTTCACATACGCAGAGAATTAAGAAAATTTTCTGGTATGCAGGTTTCTTTACGATGTTGTTTGAGACACGTGATATTTAATTTCTTAAAATGCACACAACTGGAAAGTTGGAGGTGCATTTCCCGGACCGGATTCGAAACAACACCCACCGGAATCGGAGACAGAGGTTCCACTGGGTTTTCACGGGGCTTTTATAAATAAATTATTATGTATGAATAATTTATTAAACCCGAGCGTTATTATATTAAAAAGAGCAATTTATTGTGAATTCCATCAATAGTAAATATAATATCATAAAATATCGAATAGCTAAATTCAATCGTTATATAACAATCATTCGGAAATTAATTATTAAGCCCATATGAAATTCCCTACAGTTATTTATTATTAAATTAAATACACCATTTATACGTCCGCTATTCGAAATTTTCCGGAAAACATTTGATTTCCCTGAACGCCTGAATGCCAGCCTGACGCAATCCGAATATTGGAATTTCTTATTAGCAATGAAATCATAACAGTATATTGTATTTGATAAATGAATAAACTATTAGTGTTACCACTATCCGATAAGCATCAAACGGACTTGCACTATGCCTTTTGTAGGGACTTCCAAACATCACGATCCTGAGCCGCCTGCATCCAGCGAATCCCTGCGACTCGCTTGATGTCGTCAGTCCACCTGGTGGGGGGTCGGCCAACACTGCGCTTACTAGTACGAGGTCGCCATTCCAGCACTCTGGGACCCCAACATCCATCGGCTCTTCGAACTATGTGCCCCGCCCATTGCTACTTCAGCTTCGCAACTCGTTGAGCTATGTCGGTGACTTTGGTTCTTCTGCGGATCTCCTCATTTCTGATTTGATCACGCAGAGATACTCCTAACATAGCTCGTTCCATCGCCCGCTGTGTGACTCTGATCTTTCTTATGAGGCCCATAGTTAGCGACCAAGTCTCGGAACCATAGGTCATCACTGGCAACACGCACTGTTGGAAAACTTTGTCTTCAGGCACTGAGGAATTTCGGACGAAAAGATGTCGCGAAGTTTCCCGAATGCAGCCCAGCCGAGTTGGATTCAACGGTTCACCTCTTTCTCGAAATTGGACCTACCTAACTGGATCATATGTCCTAGGTATGTGTACTCGTCTACAATTTCGAGTGCAGCGTTCTCAACTATAACTGGGTGGAGCGATACATGAGCATTACACATTATTTCTGTTTTGGCCATGTTCATTTTCAGGCCCACCTGTTGAGAAACGCTGCTGAGGTCATTGAGCATGGTACTAAGGTCATCCAGAGTCTGTGCCATGATGACTACATACACCAATGAATAGGAACGAGCGGGGATTAACTCAGTATTGAAAATATCTTAGAGGATTCGTGCGATCCATACTATGTGGAACAGTAGACGCGCTTGTACGGTTTTCTACACAAAGAATACTACGATCCAATTGATGCGACGCGTCTGATGGATCTGTGGACGCCTACCATAAGAATCTAACATTAAATAATTAATTAATCTAACCACTGTATACTCGCCAACCCGCATTAAAGCAGCGTGTTGGTTCTAAGCTCCATTTCCCTTCTCCTTCAAGGATGGAGTGGGTCGTTAGAAGAGGTTGATAATATTTACGATATTATAGACCTCTTTATTTATAGGTATTTTCTAAAATTGCGTAGAAATAAAAAACTTCATCATCATCATCATCATAATCATCATCATACCAGCCAGTGGACGTCCGCTGTAGGACATAGGCCTTTTGTAGGGACTTCCAAAGATCACGATACTGAACCCTGAATGTCGCGCTTGATGTCGTCAGTCCACCTGGTGGGGGGTCAACCAACACTGCGCTCACTAGTGCGGGGTCGCCATTCCAACACTTTGGGACCCCAACGTCCATCTCTTCGAACTATGTGCCCCACCCATTGCCACTTCGTTTAAAATACTTAGAAATATATTTTTTTCCACCTACTGCGATCGAAAAGTCTTTAATCAAGTTGCTATCGCAAAAATTGCCTTCGTTTACCTTTGATCTTGATAACAGAATTCGTGAAATCTTATTTGAAGATCAAAGTTTATAAAAACATTTTGCTACTGTTAAAATAATACTTAGATATATTTTGATATTATATTATTTTTATCTGTGTTTTATGTAGATATTGGCTATAACTTCAATTAGGAGAGTAAACTGCTTTGTAACGTAACGCGGTACGGTGCTACTCTATCTGGCTTCCCTTACTCTCACGCATACGTCAGCTGGTCCGTCGAGCGTCCCGATACGCATCCAAATTGAAAAAAAGGAAACTGAAAAAAAGGAAGGAAAAAAAAATAGTTTTTCCGGGATTTGTGAAAAACAAAGTTTCAGGCGAACAGAGTCGTAGCGGACGTTCGCTAGTATAAATATAAGAAACGGAGATGATACAAACAAAAATTATCCATATTAATTTATTATAAAACACGGCTAAAACAACGTCACGCGATACAACGTCAGAGTCAGACCGACTTGTTTCGAACCCATAAGGGCCCTTAGTCATGAGCTGGTTCTTGCAACGCGGCACGATCCAAACCATGCCATGGCAACTTAGAAGAACGTGAAATCTTTATGAAGCAGCGCCATCTACATCCTAGATTTAAGATTCCAGGATAGTAAATTCAATTACTTATGGTGTGTATGTATTATAATGTTTTTAGAGATTTAAACCCTGTAAGTATGGAAAAAAAAACAAAAATAAAAGAATTATTTATCCTTTTAATTTTGACGCGTAATAGGAAGAATGTGTTTGTAATTCTGAAGCAAAATTACAAACACATTCTTCTTATTAGATAGATTATTAAAGAAAGACAGTAACCGTACATTAATTTCAACGATGTTTCATATAGTTGTTTGGCCTAGTGGTGCATGACAAAGTTACGAACTAAGAATCCTGAGTTCGAGCCTGGGGGTAACAATAAATAACTTTTTGTCTTTTTTTTTTGTTTTTCTCAATTGGTTTCTTCAACTATTACAAAATCAAAAATCTATTCTTTACAAAAAATATGCATTATTATTTTTATAACATAATGGATACTATACTAAAAATTCCGTAGCTAGTCACTAGATGGCACTATCACAAGCGTTCCGAAAAAAGTTAGAGTTGCCTATCTATTTCCAATAATACATTGTAATCTTTGATCCAAACTGCGTTGCGGAGGCGCGCGCAGCCGCTCGCAGCGCGCGTTGGGAGAGGGGAGCGGGCGTACTCCGAGGTTATATTACGTGAGTTCTAGCCGTGTTTTATAATAAATTAATATGAATAACACTCATAGTTTATATTCTAATAAAAAAAACTACGCAATTCTCATGATACAATGTACTAAAAGTACGGGAGAACGAGAAATATGGGAAGGGAAAGAAAGCAAATGCTATTTATTTCCCCGTAACTCCTAAATACAGTGCACAATGTATGGCTATTGCTAATAACGGCCGGCCAGAGCGATAATACCGTCAAATAACCGGACCCTTTGATTTACTATTCAGCCGCTAGCACAACGAATAAAATTGTTTATGTGTTCTTATATACGGCTGGACTGTAACAATAAATGATTCATATATTAAGTCTCGAGCCGCCACCATCCAGCGGCTCCCTGCAACCCGCTTGATGACTTTGGTCCACCTAGTGGGGGGTCGAACAACGCTGTGCTTTCTGGTGCGGGGTCGCGAGTCCATCGGCTCTTCGAACTGTATGCCCTGCCCATTGCCACATACAGGCCTATGTCCAGCAATGGACGTTCTGCTGGTAAAGATGATGATGATATCGAGTCTACCTTGTAAGTTGGTTAGCTGATACGGCTTTCAGTTTATACAGGGGGCGCATCCTGACTAGCTATTGTAGTTTTAGAGCTTTTTGAGACTGAGCTTGTCAAGGGTCAAACAGTAATGCTTTGTGAGGGACCAGCCAATGCATAGTTTTAAACAATGTGTCAAAAACATTTACTTAGTCAAAGTTACTATTGATGAGTTTCTCTAAAACTGTAAGAAATTGTAATGTTGTCATGAATTATAAACTATCATCTTTACAAATAGTCAACTGACGTATCAAAAGTGCTTGTAAACTGAGCCTACTTGAAATAAATGAATTTTGAATTTTGTATCTTTCTGACTCAGGGCTATTAATTTTTATTCCTTTCAAGTTAACCCTTGACTACAATCTTCTGGTGGTAAGTGATGATGCAATTTAAGATGGAAGCGGACTAACTCGTTAGAAGGAAAATGTAAATCCACACCCCTTTCGGTTTCTACACAACATCGTATTAGAATGCTACGCTCGTCGTCGCTACGTCGCTTGACGGTACGTCTTTGTCGGTAGAGTTGTAACTGGTTACGGCCTCCCACCAGCCAGACTTGGACCAATTAAGAAAACCTCAATCGGCCCAGCCGGGCATCGAAGCCAGTACCTCCGTCGTTAATCCGCCGCGTATACCACTGCGCCACGGGTGCCCTCCTTGCATGTAAAGTGTTGCTCAGTGCTTCCAACCGTCGACAGATAGAAAGATGGGCAAAGTGCCAGTTACGAAAAACTTTATTAATTTCATCTATTCTTTCTATTTATTCTTTAGGTATGATTGAAGCCTCAATAGCTCAACGGTAAGAGCGGTTGGACTCATCACCGAGGGGTTCGGTTCGATCCTCACTCCGTTGGTCTATTGTCGTACCCACTTCTAGTCTTTCCCGACTAGTTGGAGGGGAATATTGGTCATATTATAAAATATATGGCAAATATTCTTTAATAAAAAATGTCTAAACTGTCTAAAGTAGACAAACTAGGTATACATTTTCATTCCCCTCAAAGCAGTACAAATATAGAAGTCGAACAATAAATGAGAAACAATACGTGGATACATTCCGAACAATACATTGAGTTTCCTAGACGCCATTGTTAATTCAAGCCGCATTCGCTGCAGTCCCGTTTTGAGCAGATTCCACAGTTTTAAACTTTCAACGGGATTCGTTTATACTTTTTTTTTTTCGTAAAACGCAAACGCAAAACTCGTTGGAACTCGCCGCAAAATAAAATTCAAATGTCCCCATAAAAAAGTATCTGAAAAAGAATCGGCTTCGGAAATTTGGGAAAGCCAAATTTCGCTCGCCTGTCAATTTGTCTGCCAGTTTATAAATCATTCGCGTGGCATGCGTGACTGGGCAGCGGAGAACTGTTTGGAATGAGGTCAAAATTTAGTTGTTTCATAACTAGCTGACGCCGTGCGGTTTCACCCGTGTGGTTCCCATTCCCGTAGAGATACGGCGACAATATTATAGCCTAGCCTTCCTAGATAAATGGGCTATCTAAAACTGAAAGAATTTTTCAAATCGGACTAGGGGCCACTGAAATAATTTTTCAAATCGGACCAGTAGTTTCTGAGATTAGCGCGTTTAAGAAAACAAACTAACTCTTCAGCTTTATAATATTAGTATAGATACCTAAAAGTATGGTGAAAAGAGTTCTCAAATGTAGGTATTACTATAAATCTGTCAAAGTTTAGTAAAATAGTCAATATTCATTTATTTCAATTAAGCTACAGGCATTTCGAAACGTCAGGTAATAATATTATAAGATTAACTTAAAATTAAAATTACCAGGGTTCCAAACGCGTCTTGGTCCGAGAAGAGTCCACAACCAACTCAGCCAGGTTTTCCTTTTTTAGTTTATCGCTATTTAACAATGGTGATTATGTGGGTGTGGTCAACGATATTTTATACTATAGATGTGTTACGTGCCTTCGAAATCGACGCAAAAAGTGATTCGAATTTAGCTACAACAACAATTTTGTGTTTACCTACTTACAATTTAAGAATAAGTAAACACTAAATAGCATATAGAGTTTTGTCACTTCAACACACAGCTCGACATTGTAGAAAATATATAATATTTTTCCTATGACTAAATGAAATTAAGACAATAAGCCACCTTCGTTCGCCTCCGTTTCTATGCGTTAGTGACATATCTAATAGTAGGTATAAAGTCTTTGGGTGTGCATGTACTCATGTAACAATGATCTGCATGTACTCCAAGCAAATATTGGACGAGCAATTACCAACGGTAGCTACGTTACTCGTGAAAGGAGCAAGGGCTGACAAACTAACTTTTACAATGTCCTGTATATCAAAGCTTTAGTCCGTAAGAATGGTTCTTTCTAACAACCCATATTCCGCTCACTGCTGAGCTCGAGTCTCCTCTCAGAATGAGAGGGGTTAGGCCAATAGTCCACCACGCTGGCCCAATGCGGATTGGCAGACTCACACATGCAGAAAATTAAGATAATTCTCTGGTATGCAGGTTTCCCTACGATGTTTATCCTTCACCGTTTGTGACACGTGATATTTAATTTCTTAAGTACTAAGTAGTAAGAATGATTACTTATACCTAATTGAAGAAAGTTCATCATATAAGTATTATAGTATTAATGTAGTGCATATTAACATTACTTAACATAACGGCCGAATTCTTTCCACTTTCGCTGAATAAGTTAAACTCTTATTATATTAAACAAAAGTGAAAAGTTAAGAATGTAATTTGCGGTCGACAGCGCGTGAAGCAATTTGATCTTCCACTGCAATCAGTATTGGGTCACCTGGTGACGGACAATACCTAGGGCATTCGCGGTTTTTTCCTTTTTTACCCGACGAAGGATTATGTATTTCGCGTTTTAATATTGTCTTGATTGGATATCAAATTCAAGGGCTCATCAAGAGGATTTCAAAATAGTATATTATGGCCATATTAAAAAACCTACAATCACAAATACGCGAGGCGAATGACTAGGTGCGAGCAGGTTAGATAGTAGGGATTTTTTATTTTTTTAAATATTGAGTTGTTTCCTTTTTTCCTACATTTTTGAGCTGCATCTTTTGTCTAGTGGTTACTGTAGCTTCGGATCATAATGTCCTGGGTCGTACCCAAAGTTACCAATGTATGTACGTGCGTACGTCACGTCATCAACTCATATTCGGCTCACTGCTGAGCTCGAGTCTCCTCTCAGAATGAGAGGGGTAAGGCCATTAGTCCACCACGCTGGCCCAATGCGGATTGGCAGACTTCACACACGCTGAGAATTAAGATAATTGTGGTATGCAGGTTTCCTCACGATGTTTTCCTTCACCGATTGAGACACGTGATATTTAATTTCTTAAAATGCACACAACTGAAAAGTTGGAGGTGCATGCCCCGGACCGGATTAGAACCCACACCCTCCGGAATTGGAGGCAGAGGTCATATCCACTGGGCTATCACGGCTCAACTACAAGTATATGTATACTCGTATATGAATTGACTTATTGTTGACTTCCATTTATAACACTCCATTACAAAGATTTGAATGAATTAAACAACAAAATAATATTTTTCGAAAATATTTTTTTAGTTTGAATCAATTATCGAATAAGTCAGTGGAATACTAATTGTTCCTCCATCCAAATATTTCTGTGATAAATAATAACTTCTTAAATAATTTGTTAGTTGCTATAATTTCTACTTCGTTTGAATGATGTTTAATACTGATTTTAATTAATATCAACATAAAATAAGGCCCTTCATGTTTTTGATCAATTTAACAAAATTTAATTAACTGCTAAGACCATCTTTCAAGTTTCAATATATTAGTCAATTTCAGCTTTATTTTGATTTTCTTCGGAGCGTTCGCTCTAATTAACAAGGTAATTAGTGAGAAAATAGAGATGAAGTCCGACAATGTCAGGTATTTGCAATTAATTTTCCAAAGTTATTACGTGAATAATGTTATAATTTAAATTCTACGCAGCTAAGTAAAGATGCGAAAACTTAATAATGTAAACATATTTTTGGTATAAAGTTCAAGAGTTTTGAAATATCCCAATAGATATCTATAAAGGTGAACAAAATAAACATTATTTTAAGTCTCATCAATTTAATGGATTATGCCGATTATTTTCGAATACAAATTAAATTAAAAATTTAAGAAATTAAATATCACGTGTCTTAAACGGTGAAGAAAAATATTGTGAGAAAACCTGCATACCTGAAAATTTTCTTAATTCTCTACGTGTGTGATGTCTGCCAATCCGCATTGGGCCAGCGTGGTAGACTAAGGCCTAACCCCACTCATTCTGAGAGGAGACTCGTACTCCACACTGAGTCGAATATGGGTTGTTAATGATGGTGATGATTGCCAAATAGAGCGATTTTGATAAAGATCTTGTAATTGCAAGGCAGATAAACTGAATAATAATGAGAAAAAGAAAGTCGCGAACAAGAGAGAAACTGTTCAGATGTTCTGAATTCTGCCTTTCTTGCTTGTTTCATGGAAGATGGCTATTTATGTACCTAATTATGTAACAGTTTTTGTTTTGTGTACAATAAAAAAAAATTGCAACGTTTGTGAAGTGAAGAATGAAAAAAACTGAATTTCATGCGGACGAAGTCGCGGGCGTCCGTTGGTTCATAATAAACTTCCGCAAAATAGCGCCTGCTTCTATTCAAGAACCTACAAAATCACAATATTTAAATTCTTAAATAGGATAAAAACAAAACCATTTACGAGTAAATTGCGTTTTTTGAAATGATTCAATGAAAAGTAATCGAATATTTTAAAAGTTTCATCAATAATTCTCAAATGGAATGGTTTTTGAACGTTCAAAGTTCAAACTCAAATAAATGATTACACGAGTTTCGACATGTTTTCGACGATATATAAACCGTTAAAAATAGAGTTATAAAAAATTCAATTCCCATCTGCGTAAACACATTCGAACCGCGTTCAAAAAACCAATATTTGGGAGTTACACAACTTAAAACTTGAACGGTTTAAAGGTCAAACCACACAGGTATTATAAAATTTATATAAAGTAAAAGCTTATTATACGTTCTCTAAATGTGTCGCGAATACAGAAACCGTGAATATGGATACGTTCTTGGGTGATAAAATAAAAAAACAAACATATAAAGAAAAAACTATTTATTGAAGTTATTCATTAACTATTATCTTCAGTCTTAGACAATGGTTTGAAAAATTTTGAAATTTTATCTCGCTTGACATTTTTTAAAAGCTTCTATTCAGAGTGATTTTAAGCTAAGTGGCATTTTTAAGCCATCCATTCCCAATTTTGGCAATAGGTATTTGCAAGTTAAAGTTTAAATTTGCAGATTTTATGTCAGATTCGTCAGTCAGATCTGCGAATAACGAAATATTTAGCCGCGAATATAGGAATTGGGACGCAATTTTTTAATCCGCGAATAGTGAAAACGTGAATAAAGGAAGCGTGAATAAGGAGCTTTTATTGTAGTTTACCCGAGAGTGACAACTACAGATATGATTTGGATGGATTTTTCGAGTTTTAATAAATTTAATTTTCATAGAAAGGGGTAGGGTAGAGATACATATAAGTCAAAGCGAAGCTTTACCGGGTCTGCTAATAATTGATGAAATTAGCTGTCTTAGTAGGTATTTATGCATAACATGAGCGATATAGAGTTAGTGAGAGCCGTGATAGCCTAGTGGATATGACCTCTACCTTCGATTCCGGAGGGTGTAGGTTCGAATCCGGTCATGTACAACTTTTCAGTTGTGTGCATATCACGTGTCTAAAACGGTTAAGGTAAAACATCGTGAGGAAGCCAGCATACTTGAGAATTTTCTTAATTCTCTGCGTGTGTGAAGTCTGCCAATCCGCATTGGGCCAGCGTGGTGGACTATAGGCTAACTCCTTCTCATTCTGAGAGGAGACTTGAGCTCAGCAGTGCGCCGAATATGGATAATGATGATGCATAACGCAGGCTATACGCTTAGTTTGGGGCTAAGTAGCGATGTCTGTATTGTTTAAGTAGACATATATATTTTTTAAAGAATATTCTTATTCCCCTCCAATTAGTCGAGAAAGACTGTATTAGGAATGGGTATGGCAATAGACCAACGGGGCAAGGTCCACCACCCCTTGGTGATGAGTCCAACCGCTCTTACTGTTAAGCTATTGAGGATTTATTTAATTCGGAAAAGATTTTAACTATATAAGTTACGTAGGTAGTTCACGAAAAGTTCCCGTAGCCCAATAACACTTTCATAACACAGAACACAGTGGGGTTTTAGTCAGTTAAAGTCCGACCTTCTTGCCTCCTCTTGGCTAGAAAGTCATCATCATCATCATATCAGCCGATGGACGTCCACTGCAGGACATAGGCCTTTTGTAGGGACTTCCAAACATCATGATTCTGAGCCACCTGCATCCAGCGAATACCTGCGACTCGCTTGATGTCGTCAGCCCACCTGGTAGGGGGTCGACCAACACTGCGCTTTCTAGTGCAGGGTCGCCATTCCAGCACCCAACGTTTATCGGCTCTTCGAGCTATGTGCCTCGCCCATTGCCACTTCAGCTTCGCGACACGTTGAGCTACGTCGGTAACTTTGGTTCTTCTGCGGATCTCCTCATTTCTGATTCGATCACGCAGAGATACTACTCTAGCCTATTCCTGGCTAAAAAGTATCCATGAGGATTTCCCCAATTATAAAATAATGTCAGACCACCCGGAAAATGTGGCAATACCCTTGCAAAAGCACTGACTCGCTCTAGTCGTAGAAAAAAGTTGTAATGGCCAAAAAACCGGCTCGCGCACAAAAACGGACCAGCAATTATTTAAACCGATCCATCATGTGCCCCCACCATTTTGAAAAAAAAAACTTTTATTTTCATTTGCCCCACAACTGCTTCGCTGATTTACTTAATTTCGTTTTAAAACTTTCTCAGCAATTATATTTCTTTTTTTCACTCATTAATTTTGATTAATGCTTGAATAGAATGGCAGCTTTTAGTATTAATTGTGGTTTTCAAAAATTCTAAATTTGAAATTATCTAAACAAACCTAAAATTATGAAGACGAACTATTTTGTTTATTTGTAATGTATTTTTGTATGTGTATGTTCGAGTATGTATGTTTGAGATCACTTTTGTTTACTTGACGCTTCTCTTAAAATATGTCCTCAAGTTATGAAGATTTTATATTTTCTAAATTTTGTAAAAAAAAAAAGTTTGGTCTGGTGAAAGGCGTCGGTCGTGGCTAGTTAGGTACCCCTCTACCGGCAATAACATAGGCACATACCCCCAAGCGATTTAGCGTTCCAGTATTGTCATCATCATCATCATCATCAACCCATATTCCGCTCACTGCTCAGCTCGAGTCTCCTCTCAGATTGAGAGGGGTTAGGCCAATAGCCTACCACGCTGGCCCAATGCGGATTTGCAGACTGCACACACGCAGAGAATTAAGAAAATTCTCTGGTATGCAGATTTCCTTTCGATGTTTTTCCTTCACCGTTTGAGACACGTGATATTTAATTTCTTAAAATGCACACAACTGAAAAGTTGGAGGTGCATGCATGGACCGGATTCGAAACCACACCGTCCGGAATCGGAGGCAGAGATCATATCCACTGGGCTATTACGGTTCTCAATAGGTAGATACATTAAAAAAATATACTACTGATTTTAAGATTGTTTCTTAAAAAATGTCGTAGGTACCTTTTTCAAATGGGAAGTTTTATATTGTCTTTTATCTGGCCAGTATAGTGTCAAAGTTAGTTGCGCACTCATATTTTATTCGAAAAAGTTTTTACTTGGCAGATATCGTTCCATACTGAAATATGCGGGAAAACGGTGTAAAGTTTTTTCTGATTCCTTTTTTACGACGCGTACATATGAAGTGCGCAATCTATTTGCGATTCGCTTCTCTCACTCTATTTTTTGATTGCGACAATAGTGATCGCGTTATCAACTGAGTCGTTTGACTATAACATATTTGTAGATCTAATATAACAAATATTAGAAATCGACGAGCAATATTTTTAAAGATACTTTCTAACAGCCAGTTTCTTCATGTAAAGCTAAAGTAACAGTAAAAGTATTAAGTAGTAAAGAAGACTTTATTTTTCAGTGAATAAGACCGTCACTTTTGATTTATGACGTTACTTTGACTGTTACTTACGATGAAGAAACTGGCCGTAAGAGGAAAAAAAGGTCAGGATTTTATAGAGGACGTGAATCTAGGACCTCGTGATCTAAAGCCACATAGGCTAACCACTGGACCAACAAGGCAGTTACAGGGATAACTCATCTACTTATTATACTGATATCATAAAAAGGATTGTTTGTTTGTTTGCATTGAATTTAGGCTACTAACTACTGAACCGATTTGAATTATTCTTTCACTGTTGCAGAGCTTCACTATTCTCCGTATTCCTACGGGAACGAGAACTACGCGGGTGAAACCACGTGGCGTCTGCTAGTGATAGAATAAAAAAAAATAAAAATCTTAACTTGTTAACATATCCCGGCTCTTAATGTAGCCCACGGTATGTTTCTTGTTGGCGCCGCAAAAGTGCCGCGTTACGACTCAGTTTACATTGTGCCACAAGTTACAAGCTACTCGTATCCTACTACGTCTCACTGCTTCGAACGAGTTTCCTCTCAGAATGAGAGGGATTAGGCCAATAGTCCACCATGCTGGCACAATGCGGATTGGCAGACTTCACACACGCAGAGAATTAGGAAATTATGCAGTATGCAGGTTTCCTCACGATGATTTCCTTCACAGTTTGAGACACGTGATATTTAATTTCTTAAAATGCACCGACGAATTTAAAGCGAACGAAACCACGGGAAATAGCTGTTTTTAGCTGGTAGGAGGTTTCGGCCGTGGCTGGTTACCACCCTACCGACAAAGACGTATTGCTAAGTGATTTAGCGTTCCGGTACGATGTCGTGTAGAAACCGACAGGAGTGTGGAAATCATCCTACTACCTAACAAGTAAGCCCGCTTCCATCTTTGATTGCATCATCACTTACCATCAGGTGAGATTATGAAGAGCTAACATGTAGAGAACAAAAAAAAAACCAATATGACGCATTCACGTTCTATGTCTGCATTTCTCTTGCAACTTGGACCAGTGGACTCTTGGGTGAAACTTGAAGTGTTGCTTTTAGTACGTTTATAAATCAAACGTGAGAAATGTGCACAACTATCTCGGACAACAAATGGCACAAGTTCTGACGGTCGCTGTGGAGTTTTAACGGTTTTGGAATTTTCCACCGACAGCTCGACATGTCACTCGATTCGCTGTACTCATACGAGTACGTAGTGTACTCGTATGAGTACAGCGAATGCGACTTGGTGAATGAAAGTGTATGAATTTTGATTTGATCAAGTTTATTAAATATAGTGATGTTATACGTTCGAGTCTTTAAATAAATAAAGTGACAATAATTAAAATTAATTATACGATTTTAGAATTTAAACTATCGCGAGTGTTATTCAAATTAATTTATTATGAAACACGGCTAAAACTCACGTGATATAAGGTCAGAGTATGCCCGACTAGTTTCGAACCCATACGAAGCCCTTAGTCATGAGCTGGTTCTTGGTCTGGGTTTTGTGTGTATTTATATTCAAAACTGAAAAATATAGTTTACCAAATCATGCAAGACTAAAACGCTAAAACTCAAAATTATCTACGAAGAACGTAATATTTTTATCGCAGCAAAGTTTCTACGTATTTACGACGAAAGAACCACTCTACATAAACCAAACCACGTTCGCTGGCATTCGAAAATAAGAAACAGTAGAGAAATGAACATCACATGGGAAAAATAACGGAAAGTGGAACGTAAAAATCCGTAATCCGCCACAAAAACTCCGCGTTGAACACTAGAAAATGAGGCAGAATGAGGCAAAAAGAGCCTCACCGCTCAAAAGGTCTCGCTGACAACTGCAGATGGATACATGACACGCGGCCCTCCTTTGAAAACAGTCCCCGTATTTTATGTCCCCGGGCGAGACATGTGTAAAGTGTCCATTTTATGACGACCCCTCGGAATGTACGTCTTTCTGTCTGAGGCGCTGCGGGTGTGAAATAAAGATTTTCTACATTAACCAATGGTAATTGTATTCTATAGATAGGATACGTAACTACAAAACTCAAAATTCATTTATATCAATTAGGCTTAGTTTACAAGCACTTTTGAAAGGTCAGGTAGGTATATGCCAATATTTAATTTAATCTAACGGTGGTAATAATAGTCGAAAACTTAAAATTAAAGTTACGAGGGTTCCAATCTCGCCTTGGTCCGAAGAGAGCCCAAAACAAACTCAACCAAGGTTTTTTTTTTGTTTACCACCATTTTACAAACTTATTTCCTTCATTACAGATCTAGTCGACTCTCGCCAACAAGTAGATGCCATCTACACCGACTTCTCCAAGGCATTCGACAAGGTCAATCACAAACTGTTGGTTGTAAAACTTTCATCGTTTGGCGTGGGTGGATCGCTTCTTTCGTGGCTCTCTTCGTATCTATGTGATAGGTATTCTTTCGTGGCAGTTAAAGGTCATACATCCAAAACTTACAAAGCACCCTCGGGAGTTCCCCAGGGTTCAATTTTGGGTCCATTATTATTTAACATATTCGTAAATGACATAACAACTTGCTTTCATAATTCAAAATATTATATTTTTGCTGATGATCTAAAATTTGCCAGAAAAATCTCCGACAGTAACGATTCTGCTTTACTGCAAGACGACATCAACAGAGTCACGGTTTGGTGTAAATGTAATGGCATGGAGCTGAACCCAGCCAAATGCTCTTTTATAAGTTTCACGCGAAAACGTACTTTGTTTGATGCCAGATACGCAATCAACAATCGCTACCTACGAAGAGTGGATTACATCCGAGATTTGGGAATAACCTTTGACACCAAACTACGTTTTAACTACCACGTTGACACAATTTGTAGATCTGCGCGCAAAATGCTAGGATTCATCATTAGAAACTCTAAGCCTTTTAAAAAACTAGAAACTAAAAAGCTTCTGTTTAAAAGCCTCGTCAGAAGTAAACTCGAGTACGGGACAGTAATTTGGAATCCTTCATACCAAATCCACAAAGATCGCCTAGAAAGCATCCAGAGACGTTTTACACGCATCCTCTCTGGACCAAATAATAGAGCATCCTACTCTACTCGTCTTACAAAATTCAAATTGATTTCGTTGTCAGACAGGCGTAAGATGCATGACATTATGTTTCTATACAAGCTTATAAATGGGACCATAGACGACGCAGAGTTGCTAGGCCAGGTCACTTTCAACATTCCTCGTCGTATGCCTCGGTACCCGATCCATACCTTTCGACAAAAACACTACAAAACAAACCTTGGCAACCACTCAGTTTTACCCCGGATTTGTAAACTCTACAGGGAATTCATTGCCAAAAATAAGTCCATTGACTTACACAGTGACAAGTTGCATCTTTTCAAATCCAAAATTTTAAAAACTTTTCTTAAGAGCTCCGTTCAATAATTCGATCTGTAATATTCTCATCATAAGTTGTGACTTAAAAATTTATGTTTTTATTATTTTACCAATGTATAATTAATTAATTAAGCCATACTGTTATAATTGTAATTTTTATTCATAATTTGTAAAATGTATAATTGTATTTCTCTCATAATCATTCTTCATTTTATAAACATGTAATTCTCTCACCACTTATAATTTTAAAATTTTAAAGTTCTCCTTTAAATTTTTTCTTTTGGTTTTTGTCAAAATGTGTAAATTCAAATTTATATTTTGTTTTTTTTCTTTCTATTTGTCAATTTTAATTTCTATTATTCGTACGACCTATACTTTTTGCATGCTGTGGCTACCTATAAGTAAAATTATATGTGTTATGCTACCATTATTTGTAAAATATTTTGTATGTGTTCATATAATTTTGTTGGTGGTCCAAATAAATAAATATAATAAATATAATATTATTTAAAACTAAGCACACAGTCGTATAATACAGTTTAACACCAAGATTTTTTATCATTTATATAATCATTAACACTATAATAAGACTTTACTTAAAGCTTGCGTTCAAAATCACCGTAAAGTGATGAAATTTAGCTACACCACTGAGCGCACACATGCACAATTTTGTCTTTAATTCCATTATATATTTATGTATATATAGTTTTTGCACTTCCTGAACACACAACTCGACTTTGTTGACGATATTTAGGTGTTATTTGTGAAATTAAGCCAATTTTTAGCTAGTGCGCTAGTGCCCAATCTCTAGTATAAAATATTAATGATATTAACACTATTTGTGGTGAGGGTTGATGTGACATATAATCTATTTATTTATTTATCTATTTTAGGACAACCAACAGCTGATACAGTTTTACATGTTAATAAATTACATTATAATAGAATAGTTATTGCACAGTTAATTATAGGTGATCACAGCATTAATATTATGTCAAAAATGCAGTGCAAATTAAAAAATGTCAGACCACGTTATACTAAAAGTAATAAGAATTAAAAAAAAACAAGTCACATAAAATTAAATATAAAACGAACAAGAAAATTATATCTAAAAATTACATTATTATAGATTACAATACAATTACAATATTATGTAATTACTATAATTAAATGTCATTATAAATCAATTATTTATTAAAAGTCAATCAAAAATAATTCTGTACATTATACGTATCATTATCCTCATAATATATTCTCTATGGGTATGTCTCCCGCTACCTATGATTTTGAACTCAAGGCATCTATTGGCAAGGGCGCTCCGGCATAAATCACTTCTTTCCATTAGAGATGATGTGCGTTATCAAGCCTCAATAAATATTTATAATAACCAGCTTTAGGTGCAGTAGATAGGGTCACTGCCATCAAAAGCATTAGTCAACCTGTCAAAAGAGAAAAAAAGCAGCCGCTGTTAGTCTGGTCAAACCTTTACTCGCGTTACTGAAGGACCAAGTTATGTTGGCGGGGCCATAAAGCGTGTTACTCAAGACACGCGCCTGCAGCAAACCTCCTTTGTCTGGTGAGGAGTACAAAAAGTGAGCGATTGTTTTGTGAATTCTGATGTTCTATTTTCAAGTGGGAAGTTTTCCCTTCTTTTATGTCTGGACAGTGTTGGGAAAAAATAATATATGAATATCTTTTTTTTCTTCAGTGTTATGTAAATTACGCGTTTACATATTTTTGAGTACACATAGAAACTTCGTTTACTTGAAGTAGACCCGGTTTACAAGAATTTTGGAAACGAAAATTTTAATTATTTATATACATTTTAGAGCACAGACATTAAAACCGGCTTATAAGCAATAATAAAATAATCAATATGAGTATTTATTTGCTTGTGGATTAAGGATAACGGTAGATTCGAGGAGGGAAAACGTTTAACGATCGATTATCGATTTAACGATCGTTTAACGAGAAAGTAGTGGCAGGTAAGACAGTTTTAAATAGTCAATAACCCTTTTCCCTCTAACTTATCAGTAAAAGCGCACGGACCTAAGGTTTACTCGTAAGTCTGGTACCATAAACATGGACCTATTTAGTAGAAAAAAAAATATATGATACACAATATTCTTATCAAAAAAAGACTCATTTTTCAAATAAAAACTCTTCCAAAACTTTCAAATTATGGAAGAACGATAGCAAAAACTGAAGTGGATTTAAATCATCCTAAAAAACTTCAGACAAATATCCAGTGGAAAGCGAATGTAGCCGTATCTCATCGTATAATTAAAACGTAGAAAAATAACGATCTCCTTTACTTCCAATTATCTCTCCCCCCAGCTTTTTCTACCACTTAATTCCCCTTTATAGCGGGTAAATATGCAAATTTCCCTGAACAAACCTAGATTATGGACTGTATAATTTTTATTTACCTACCTGCGGACGCAAAAAAGTCTCCTTTTCGTGTGCAATTATAAAAGTGCTCGGCCGGTAGCGTTGTGGCGAAATGTCTAGTATTTTCATTTGAATGTTTTTATTTAAGTACAAAGAACTGTCTCTTTGGCTCAAGGGCTAAATATAATAGTAAATAATATATTGAGACCTTTGCCTTCGATTGGGAGGAGGACTTTTCAGTTATGTGAATTAAAAAAAATTAAATATCACGTGTCTCAAACGGTGAAGGAAAAAAATCGTGAGGAAACCTGCACGCCTGAGAATTTTCTTAATCCTCTTCGTATGTGAAGCTTATCCATCCGCATTTGGCCAGCGTGGTAGAATAGAATATAATCTATAGAATTAGAGAATTTATAAAATATGTATTAATATGTAATAAGTTACTAATAAAACAGTTTATAAGCTTTTATGTCCATGTTAAGCATAAAAAATCCAATTGATGTTACAATACCGCCTTGTTAGTTCGTTACACAATACACTAGCATTAAACCTTTTTACCTCCGAAATAGAATTCTAAAATGGTAATAGGTGTTACTTTGGCACGGAACCAGGTTGGAAGTTAAGCTTTAGGTACAAAAACCGACGCTAATGTAAAGGGTTCTTAATGTAATGGACGTTAGAAAGTTTTTATATACGGCACTAGCTGAACGGGAGTAAACTTTTATATAGAGCAAACGTTTGTGGACTCACGGTTTTGTAGAATGGACAACTACATAACCCTCAATAAAACCTAAAATGGAATAAGAAGTATTAAATATTGTTTAAAACAGTGTTACTTTTAAAATAGATGTGTAAATACTGTTTAAAAGTAATTAAATGCAGCGTTTTTCATCCGATTACCTTTTTTTGAAGCGCTATCTAAAATAATACTATCAAAATGTAAGATTTTATTTTTTTATGAATAATAATGTTTTATTTGTTTTGTAGGAGACGCTTTGAATGCAATAATTATTTTTCTTACATTAAGATGACCTGATTTAAAAAAATTGTCCTGTAAAAAAATGTATGGGACTGAAGTGTACTATTATTTTAAAAACCTGTACACATATTGAGGTCTGTAAATTAATACAAAACTCGTGTCTACTTTTTGTAGTTACAAAATGGCTGTATTTTACGAAACATTTTATTTATATTTTTGTTACGATTTTAAAAATAACTTATTATTGCAAAGTTACGTCTTCACCAAGTAACAAATGTTATATTTTATTTCCATATTCCTAAAGGAACGGGAACTATGCGGGTGAAACCAAGGGGTTGTATGTTTGTAATTAACTATGTCGAATTCGAAGAGCTAAGGGCGTTGGGATTCCATAATAATCTATTATAAAAAGCAGCTGCTGTGTATCTTCTTATTTGCTATTCTCAGGAGATCCTGCATTTCAAACTGGTAGAAGATTTACTAGTTTCAAAAGTTATTCTGGAAATTTTGGATTTTCTTTTTGCTCTCCGAAGGGAGCGGCTGTGTGTATCACCAGTTACAGAAGTACCTATACAGTCACGTGTTCACTCGTTCGGAAATTAAAAACATGGCTTTTGAAGTTTAAAGGGAAAAGTTTCCCGTTCAAGTCAATGTCTTCTCATAAAACTTCTTTATTGCTCCGAAGTTACTCAATTGTTGAGAGCCTATTAGTTCCGACTGTTCCATGATTAGCGACGGTAACGTTTTCGTTGTTCTTTGTACGTTAAATTGAAAATTCTGTCGAGTTTTCCGATTAATATTTCGAGATAGGATGTTGGTATGTTTGACAGAGTAAATTGAAGTACGTTATGGTGTTTGAAGGTTTTGAATTAGGTGAAAGTTTTGTAAATTTTCGTGTACAACAATACAATAGGAGGGTTATTATGTAAGTCTATAAAGATTCGGAATTCAGTAATTTTAAACATTTTTATGGAGATTTTTATAGGCTTGCGTCGATAAGCAAGTATATATAGTACAATATTATTGAAATACGCGACTTCGTCTGCATGAAATCGATGTATACTATCAACCCCTATTTTACACCTGATTTTAATCGCGACGACAAAATACCTTTATCGTGTTAATTATGCCGAGTTTCATTTGAATTCATTCAGTAGTCTTAACGTGATAAGATATTTTTTTTTAATTAGCGTAAAAATAAATAATTTTAATTCAGGATCATCTATACTCTATATTATTATGCTCCCGACCGAATACTTTTTTTTTTTTTTTTTTTCGGCCACGGCGGCTAATCCCATGGTGAGATTAGCCATACTCTATACTTAATATATAAAGCTGAAGAGTTTGTTTGTTTGTTTAATGGAACGCGCTCATCTCAGGAACTACTTGAAAAATTCTTTCAGTGTTAGATAGCCCATTCGAGATCGAGGAAGGCTATATATAAGGCTATATATCCCCGTTTTCCTACAGGAACGGAAACCACGCGAGTAAAATCGCGCGGCGTCAGCTAGTCATTTATATAAATAATGCCCTTCAATAAACATTTTCAAAATATGTATCTTCAATGTACATTATTGGATCTGTTACAGTTTTATCATATGTAAAGATCTGGTTTTTTATTATAATGATGTACAAAACTTACTTAATTATTATTATTTTAATTCATTAATTCTTTGCATTTCTTGCCACTTTTCGTAATAAAACATGGCGATAAAAAGGCTTTTGCTAAACCCTCAACCGGTTCAACCCTTAAATAGTGTTGAGGTCACATTTCAACGCGGATTTGAGACGGCAGTAATTTGTGGAAAAACTCCTACTTGTAGACGCACGGTCAACCGTGACGGGTCATTTTTATCCCATAACGACCTTTATGGCTATCGCGATAAGGGGTTAAGTCGCTTGTTGGGTAAGGTATACATATCGTCCTGAGGGATCAGGTAGGACGGGATTTGTGGGCACCCTGATGGATGACGATGAAGGGGACGGGCTGTTTCCATTTTGTGCTTTTCATTTGGTATTGTAATATTTTCTAATGCTAAGAAGTATTACAAGTAGAAGTCTTTTTATACTCGTAGTCATTGTATAAAAATCTAGTCATGTATATTACCCGACTGCAAGAAGGGTTATGTATTTCGCGCGTATCTTGTATGTATGTAATATTATTTATTACCTCATATCTGCCAAACCGCTTATTGGATTTACGTAATTAAAATATCGTTAAATTCGTCTTTATAACCCCAGTGTTCTTAGATAGGTGAAGTTAAAAAAAGCCAAAACGATGACTGTGAGACGCTATAAATTAAATATTTTTTTTTATCAAAATCAAAATAGGTGATATAGGTAGATTAAAATTATTCCGTCCAATATTGATTACCTACTGTTTTCAAATTCCTTTCAATACTTCTGGTTACAATTTGTTTTTTTCTTTTCAGTTTCATATTTTATGCAGTCGGGTTTTTAGCAGGCTAAATTTATATAAACATAATCCATTAGAACAGCGTTTCCAATTATGTTTCATTATTTAAAAAAAGCAAACTAGGATTGAATATCTTTTTAAATCACAGAGTGTAGAAATTCAGTAAAGAATTCTATTAATAGAACAAGTTTCACGTAATTATTTCAAAAAACCTCCATTGGTCCTGAATTTAATTAAAAAAGACTGTATAAAAATAGAAATTATTTCCATTATAATAGAAAAAACGCCGTTATATTCAGATTGGCTTTTCATATTTTCAATAATTAAATAAAAACCACACTGTAGCAATAACTTAGAACCTACAATGCATACAAATAGACGCATACCATCCATTTTTTATACCGGAGACTAAAATTAAAATCCAAACCAGAAACAACCTTTTGAACACAGCTCCAGGGTTTTATTAGACGCGTGTCGAATAAGTATGAGTGGGTATAAATAAAAAGTGGCCCGCTAGCTACCTGAGCCTTAATCTGCGTTTATTGCGACCGCGCGATTTATATAGAAATATAAAGGGCGTAAACCTTTGTTGCCCCGTATACAGTTTACGTACCTACGCCGTATAATCACTAACACTTTGTGGCACTCGTACGCCGAAACTATCGATTTTAGGGAAAAAGTATGTATGCATAAATTGTGGAAAATTTTCTTCAGTTTAATTTGTTCATACATGTTTTTATCGTAAAATTACTAGTTAAGGAGATATCGTCAAAAAAGTGGTTTTAGACATCAGTGGCGCCGCAAGCTACAAAAATACGAGGTGACAAAATCGATTTGCACCTTCATTAAATCTACGAAATATTTTTAAAACGTCCAGAAAATATTTCAGGTGACTACAATTTTTGCACCTAATGCCTGATGTAGTACGAGTAATTATACGTCTACGCTATACATGCGGCGTAGGTGTGTAACGAACGGAACAGTGAGTTATTTTGAGCTTTCACAGAACAATTTAATTCAAGAGTGCGACGAACTTTTGGGTGGATATATATGCAACGCTTAATAGTTGATATGTTTGGTATATAAGGCGATGTATATAGAAAATAAAAAGGGCGTACTTTTGTTGCCTTTACAACACATTACCTGCCTACGCCGGTATTACGTAGAGTCGGTTCAATGAGCTACTTCGGGCGTACTCTTGAATTTTAGAGTGCGACGACCTTTTAGGTGGATATAACTGTGTGCAACGATTAATATTTGGAATATTATGCGATATAATGTATATAAATACAAAGGGCGTATACCTTTGTTGCCGCGTGTACAATACATTACCTGCCTACGCCGTAGGTAGCTGCCTACGTAGACTCCGTTCAGTGAGCTATTTTGGGCTTACTCTTGAATTTAGAGTGCGATGACCTTACGGGTGAAGATGTGTGCAACGCTTAATATTTGGTATATCACGGGTTCATTTACTAGCTCAGTTATTTTTTAGGATTTTTTTGGCTCAGCTATTCGCTATGTCGGTGTCTTTCAAAGATAAAGTCTAGCGGGCTGTTTACTTTAGATTGAGTCATAAAAAACGAAGCATATCTTCTGGAATGGAAACACATTCAACGTTTATCGGTTTGGTGGCTCTTATTCAGGATAGGTTGACGTTCTAGTAAGCTTAGCATTATGGGCCCCATTAGTAAAAGTTGAGTTTTTTGTGAAAAACCGTTTTTACTAACCCGGATCTAATAATAATTGTGAAGGACCGAGCCCTTTTCTATCCGGATTTATATTAAATTCCTCAGCAGCAATTTGTTGAAACAAATCCCTTGTTTTCCCGTTTATTTATTTCCGAGTAGCCGAATACTTTCACTAGGATAATCCATTTTATATTTCTAAGGAAATAGAGCTCCGATAATAATAAAAAGAAGTTTTTCTATTCCCATTTCGTTAACTCAATATAAAACCTCAAACCTCATGTAGGAGATGCCAGGAAAGAATGTTCGACGTACCTTATCTTGCTGTTTTATATCTTTTCCGGGGTACCCTTCGTCGGTATAGCAGGTCCAGCTCTTTTAAATATTGGCTGGCAACTTGTTTTGATTAGATTTATGGATGATTGAGATGCTTGATTCACTGACCGTATTAGAAGATGATATGATGTACACCGACTTGTTGTTTAGAGCGTTTGAAATAGAATAGGCTGTCGGTCCTTCTTCCTATCTCTGTCAGACGACATAAATGCCATGACAAATAATGACAAATCCTGGGAAGCTGTAGCCTCATTCTTTAAGATTGTAATGTTCTTTTTTTTTTTTAGTTAGCCCTTGACTACAATCTCACTTGATGGTAAGTGATGATGCAGTCTAAGATGGAGACGGGCTAATAACTTGTTAGAGAGGAGGATGAAAATCCACACTCCTTTCGGTTTCTACACGACATCATACCGGAACGCTAAATCGCTTGGCATCGCAAATCGCAGGTTGCGCACAAAAAACTTAACGCTGTCATTCGTTCATCAAATTCTACTGCCCATATCTTTTTCATACCGGGGGCTATATATTATGAAAAATCGATTCTTAAGGAAAACTCCAAAACTAAAAAAAACTTAGGTACATGATTATACAATGTACATCCATTTAATCTATACTAATATTATAAATCTATACTAATTATAAAGCTAAAGAGTTTGTTTGTTTGTTTGATTGAACGCGCTAATCTCAGGAACTACTAGTCCGATTTGAAAAATTCTTTCAGTGTTAGATAGCCCATTTATCGAGGAAGGCTATAGGCTATATTTTATCCCCGTATTCCTACGGGCACGGGAACCACGCGGGTGAAACCGCGCGTCGGCAGCTAGTTGAATATATACAGTAAATGACGTCAACGTAGGTCCCCAGTTATTGATGTTATAAAGTATATTAATAGCTATCTACGTAAAATTAATATTTGAGTTAGATATCAAAGCACTTCGTCTTCCTTCAATGGCGGCTTGTTTACTTCTGACAAGTTGTGACAAGTTCTGTTTACCCATCCACCCCTCCGCGTTCTGAGTTATGACAGTATTATAGGAAATAATTAATTCCACATACAAAACTTGAGATTAATTGCGCAACGCACTTGAAATTACAATCACAATAATTGAAATTTAATTGGAAATTTCAGTATGGAGGCACAACATTTGGATTGTTATTGAAATAGTTGTATTGTAAAAAACCGACAACAACCATTACTTATTTATCAATCGCTTATAATAATATCAAAATATTATAATACCTGTGGACACCTGTGACTTTGTCTGGAGTTACTTCCTTAATCTGGCCCTCGCAAAATCCGTTCTTAGCAGACGTCTAACAACTGCTTTGAATTTACGACAGGGCATTTAATTATAAACTACCTCCCTGCCAAATTTCATCTAAGTAATGAGTATATCAATCGGTTTTCAGTATTTTATCGCCGTTTAGTGTTGGAAATAGTAATCTGTGACGGATATGACGTCGCTCGACCTCGTGTTGGCTTCAGTGTGCTCGTGGCGTTCGAGCCGTCCACATCTCTTGTTGTGTAATTCTTTATGGTTTACTTGGGATAGGCGGGGAGAGTGACTTGAGTGGAAAATGGGAGTGTTTGATATCAGTCGAAGGATCCTTTAACTCTACTCACATCGTTCACAAGTACGTGACTCCACTCAAGTACTTATATTTGTAATCACTTTTGAGTCCTATAATAGTATATATTTTGATGAGTGAGACCTTTAGCGTTTATATACATAAATTTAGATTGATAAAGTAAATCGAAATTTGCCAAACAGAGAAGAAAACAGAATTGTATTAAATCTTAAATGTAAATATCATGAGATTAATCCCTGACTAGATTTTTGTCAAACAATTTTAATTTCCATTTATTTTATACATTAATCAGGGTATTATATTCTCTCAAGAACATTTCCAGTTTCTCTAGTCTCCCGAAATATTAGCACCAAAATATATTCAAGACCACAAAGTGGCAGAAGCCTAGTGCTTTACAGAAAACTAGATTATGAAAATTCCAACCAACGTCGCTGCTTCGTCCGATATGGAGCCAGTGACTTAATAAATTTTAATCAAAATCTTCTGGTATATATTTACATAGCCTCCTAAACACCGCGAGACCCTTGAATTTACATCGAAATGAGCGCAAAATGACCGGGACCCTCATTACGTTGGAGAAATCCTTTATACTTTTGTCTAAGCTTATGCCTCCATTTTGTCGCATCCGCCATCTTGTTTCACTGGGATTCCTTTATGAAAAACATGCATTGTGTCTTGTTATTATGAAGCGAAACGAAATATATTACGTTGATTGATGTTTTATGTTAACATTTTGTTCTATATTTTCTGATTCACTACATCTTTAATGTACAAAAGCGAAAGCTCCACTCATCACGAAATTTTAAAAACCGCTAAAATGAAATTTGGTAGGCAGGAAGTTTATATATAGAAGGGTCTGCTAATAACGAATATTGCGATAGTGCCAGATTAAGGATGTCCAAAGGTTCTTGCAAGTTTGTTTATAAGTTCTTAATTTTTTAGCTACAAACTTGAAATTTGGCGGGGTTGATAGACGTCCGTTATTAACGAATTTTGTGACAGGGCGCGATTAAAGGTGTGTAAGCATTCTCACAAGAATAGTTTTTTGAGAAAGATTATACCTACTTATTTATGCGGAAGAAGTCGCTGGCGTCCGCTAGGCTATACACTCGTATTACAATATAATATCTGAAGACAAGAGTCGTTGAACAATGCGTGTTACTAATGATGACCTATTATAGTTCCAAGACTTAGTGACTAAATAAGCGTTAAGCGTTTCCAAAATTTTCTTCCTTTACGTACTAAAATCTTACTTGCCCAATCCCTTCTCCTTCCTATTCTTGACTACGCTGACGTTTGTTATTTAGATGCGACAGAGGAGCTACTCGACAAACTCGATCGACTTCAGAATTTGTGCATCCGATTTATATACGGATTGCGCAAATTCGACCGTATTTCTTATTTCCGTAATAAACTGAAGTGGCTCCCTATTCGTCATCGCCGGAATATCTATATACTCACGACGCTGTTCAAAATCTTAAACACCTCTTCTCCTTCCTACTTGCGGGAGCTCTTCCGCGAATCCCCACGCCGTCTCAGACCGGTGCGTTCGTGTGTAAAATTAAAATCTCTATCTGTGCCTCCCTATAACACTGTTTTTTGTGCTAAATCTTTTTCAGTTATCGCAGCGCGTCTGTGGAACTCACTACCTGATACCATTTTCAAAAAAAACCCATCTGTTGATACCTTCAAACATCGACTTCGTGAACACTATCTTTCTTTATCATCATAGATATATTATATGTATGTATGTATATATGTATTTATTTAGTTATTATTTATATATAGTATTGATATGTACTGTTATAATTTATATATTTATTTCAATTTATTTATTAGTGTTATTTTTAATGTATTTAATATTATTTACTTTTATTATTTATGTATTAAGTATAATATGTTTTCTCACTTTTTTTCTGTTGTACCTATCCATTTCTTTTGTTTAAAATCTCTCCCACTGCCAAGGGTCACTGGCAGAGATCTCTTATAGAGATAAGTGTTTCCTTGTTCACTGTTTTTCTTTTTTACTTTTGTGTGTTACTATTATTGGTACAAAAAAAATAAAAAAAAAAAATAAAAATAAATATGGGCTATAAAAGAAAGTTTAATGCCGTACAAGGTCTACATTTACAGTGGACGACCAACGGCTCATGAGACGATAATGATGACATACCACGTATAAGGAGACGACATAAACAATGTAAATGAGATTGACGAACTTAAGCATGAGATGGCGATTTACATTTGATACGGCTACTGAAAATTTCCAAGAAGAAAGTAAAGCTCATGGTTTCATAATTCAACCCAGGACTTGACACCAAGACTATATACGTAGCTACATAGACTACCCAATTTTGAAGCAGTTCGTTTTTTCATTATAGCTCTGTAATAATGTATACCTCCATCACGAACACGTCCGAATACGTTCACAAAATACAAATACATATATAAAACGCGAGCCAGTATTAGCCAGATCTTCCTCATTCTATTTATCAAAGTTGAAACTTTGTAATATTGTTGCTATCATAGGCAACTATGGAGTTAGAACCGTGGTGATATTGAAAGGTTGCAAGTTTCTAGGGTTCTACTGGACAAGTATAATGTATATTAATATGAGCATATCACTGTGTGATCACACATTATATCACCAGTCATTTAGCTTCTCGGCAATCCTTCGACAAAATCCTATTAAACTTTTAGGGCCTTTACCTTGCCAAAGGTTGCCATATCTGGCTATTGGGGACATGATTTCTCATGTACAGTTTGTGACAGCGACAGTGATTGTACCATTTTTTTAGGTAGAGGAAACACCTCAAGCAGGTCCCAGGACATGTGACTAATTTATTACCCACACTAAACAATTTATGATAAACAATAATTATAACACAAAACATTATCTTAACGATTGGTGGTATAAAATGGGGAAAGTGTGACCATCACATGCTCTAAGTCCAACAGTGTATTCATCTGATATTCCAGGCGCGCATTTTTCCCACTGCGCCGGCCGCAAAGCAAACTTGACGGGGACACCGGAATGCGGAGCCGTGTCCTGCTTTATTACATTACGGGACAAGTTACAAACGGAACGAAATTAGACCACGTCTTCTACTGGGTAAATTGTTTGTCTTATTGTTTTTTTTTGTTGTTCTTTAGCAGATTGTTTTAGACTAGACACTACTAAGGAAAGTGTGACTTAGTATCATTGCCGTGCTTGCTTAGTATCATCATTGAAATACAATTTTCACTACTCTTGCTCAAAAACACTGTGATATTACCACTTCACAGCGGGGCTAAACAAGCATTTCAGCCTCTAGGGGCTAAAGTAATTTTGTTTTTTTTAATTCTTGTCTGTTACGAGTACTAGCCAAGTACTAGCTTACTATAAAACGGAGGAGGATTTATTCGAAAATAGAATCATTATAGATAAGGCCCTGATTCTTTTGAAAAATAAATAAAAAACTTTAAATTGGAATGAAATGCAGCGTTCTTGTCTGTAGAATGCGTTCATTTTTTTATTTAATTTTTATTGAGTTGCGAATAGAGCGAGATTTGAAGACTCATCCTTTACGGTGTAAACCTTTGCCTTATTCTCAAGTGCAAAAAATAAAATTAAAAAGCGAGAATTTAAAAAACAATTGGCGTGAATAATACACACTTGATTATTTTCAGAAATTCATTGTAAATATGTGACCGTAACTTACATATTTTACGTGTGTGAGGTCTGCCAGTCAGCATTGGGCCAGCTTGGTGGCCTATTGGCCCCCTCATTGTGAGCATATTTCCGAGCTCAGCAGTGAACCGAATATGGGTTGATAATGATGATGATGAGGATGATCACTAAATAAAGTACTGCCGAAGCAGGGTGATGTATTATTTTAAGATCAAGCTGTATTGTTTATTTTAGTCAATAAGATTGTTGTGTGCTGTGTTTGTGGCGGCATCTGGTCAACAGTTCCAACTGAAAACCAGCGCTGCATTTTATTTAAAGAATATGTAGCATTATGCTGAGTTGGGTCCCTATACTGGGTTATGCCACACATCGCAGGATATTGTCCTGACAATTATTAGAACAAATTGTGTTGTGTGGCATAATTCTCTAATAAAGCTTTTTTCTTTCTTTCTTTTAGTTTTTTTTTTTACAAAGTTGTTACATTATCTCTCCCAAGTGAAAGTTTGTAACTTGAGCCACCAGCAAAGCTCACATGAGCTACAAGCTGGAAAGAATTTGAAACTGTTTGTTTATAAACGGTTTATTTTAAGTATTGGAAAATTTTCTTATACGACGGATGCATCCGCTCCCATTTTGTCTGAATAGAAAATGAAGTTAGCAAACTTTCCAATATTCATTTTACATTTTTAAAGATTATAGTTTTGAATTATAAAATAAATCTTTACTAATGAATAAAAATAATATAAATATCAAAATTCATATTTCAATTACTGTACGATTATTATTTCCAGTCAGTAAAATGACAACTGTCACTGAAATGTCATTAATGTCATGTAAAATGTCATTTCAGTGACAGTTGCACTTGTCATTTTACTGACTGGAATTAATAATCGTACAATATTACAAGCACCTTTGAAAAGTCAAGCTATGTCATGATTCAATGGTGGTAAGTAAAGTCGAAAACTTAAAGTTACGAGGGTTCCATACATGCCTTGGTCAGTGAAGAGGCCACAAGAAACTCAGCCAAGTTTAATTTTTTTTTAGTTTGGGCGTTTTTACAAACTTATCTAGAACTAGCGGATGCCCACGACTTCATCCGCGTGGAATTTAATTTTTCACAAATCCCTCGGGAACCATGGATGGGATAAAAAGAAGCCTATGTGTTAATTCAGACTATAATCTATGTCTACTTCAGCTAATTTCAGCTAATTTGGTTCAGTAGTCGAGGCGTGAAAGACTAACAAACATTCATACAATCAAACTCATCAGTTTTTTGCAAATTTTGGGAAACCATAGAATTTTTCGGGACAAAGAGTGTTAATCCAGAGTAAAATCTATTTCTTTTCCAAATTTCAGCCAAATCGGTTCATTAGTTGCGGCGTTATAGAATAACAAGCATCCTAACATACACATTTTCGCGTTTATAATATTAGTAGGATTTGGACTAATATTCTTAAACTCCAATAAGAATTTTCCATTCGTGGCGGGATAAAAGTATGATCACGTTTGGATCCCAGCTTCACATAAGAGCATTAGCGTGTTTCAATTCCAATTCTCGATGTGATAAAGTCGAGATCAGAGACGCGGGAGGTCAGACGCATAATCGATATTTGCGCTTCGCTTAACATTTTATTTACGTACATCGTCGTCATCAACCCATATTCGGCTCACTGCTGAGCTCGAGTCTCCTCTCAGAATGAGAGGGGTTAGGTCAATAGTCCACCACGCTGGCCCAATGCGGATTGGCAGACTTCACACACTCAGAGAATTAAGAAAATTCTCTGGTATGCAGGTTTCCTCACGATGTTTTCCTTCACCGTTTGAGACACGTGATATTTAATTTCTTAAAATGCACACAACTGAAAAGTTGGAGGTGCATGCCTCGGACCGGATTCGAACCCACACCCTCCGAAATCGGAGGCAGAGGTCATATCCACTGGGCTATCACGGCTCTATTACGTACATAATGCTACGCTATGCTAAGCTACTACGTTTTATATCAATCAATCAATTTATTTATTTGCAGATACATGCATTATATATAAATATATATACAGGTGGTCGGTAGATGTAGATGGTAAATGTATCTTGCCAATTTGGCATGCAAATTATTTATACCCTACTTTACCTCACCTTATCAGCCGATAGACATCCACTGCTGGACATAGGCTCTTGCATTTACCTCCAAGCACAACGGTCTCGAGCCGCCAGTATCCAGCGACTTCCTTAAACCCGCTTGATCCTCAGTCAGAACACAACAGTGGGTCGATCAACACTGCGCTTTCCGGTGCAGGGTCACCATTCCAGCACCTTGAGACCCCAACGTCCATCGGCTTTTCCAACTATGTGGCCCGCCCATTGCCACTTCAGCTTCGTGACTCGCTGAGCTATGTCAGTGACTTTAGTTCGTCTGTGGATCTCCTCATTCCTGACTCGATCGATCGCTTGCTGTGTGACTTAGAGCCTTCTAATAAGGAATATAGTTAGCGACCAAGTCTCAGTTCCGTAGATCATCACTGGCAACACGCATTGATTATCACTAAGTTCTATATTACAATTTTATTACAGCAGTTTCTAATGCCAGACGCTGACGATCTGCAAAACGCGGGGTGTGGACGGAGAAAAAAAAAACACATTTAGATTGTGAGTGGTCGTTAGTCGTATATAGATGACATTTCTCAGTTAATTTGATGTTTATGTTAATAAAGACCAAATTAGTGAATAGGTCAGCAGAACTGACGTTTTCGAAAACGTCACACAAATAAAAAGTTAGCACATCGTTAACCATTTCTCAGTCACACAACGGGCGGACGGAAAATAACTAATTAAGCACTCGTAAGCGAGGATGTATGGTCTCATTAAAACTCGTGGCACTCGTTACAAAAATAACCGGGTAAGTGTATATGGCTTCATCAAAATTCCGCGCGTTTGTTAACTTCGCGCGGCGAACAATTTCGCTCTGACTCTGCTTAAAGGGTTTAGTTACGTTAATGTGGTGGTATTCGCTTAAACGGATAACGGCTAGGCTGTACGATTAGCAAATGGATTGGATGTAACCAGTGGCGTAGCTTGCCTTGCAGGGGCCCTGTATCAAAGTCAGTTTGGGGGTCCAATAGACGAGCGGAAAATGCTGAATCTCTTGTTTTTTTTTTCTCCGGCAAGCACCAAAGTAAGTGAGATAGTGGTTTAAATTTTACTAATTTTTGCTTTCACACTTGAGGGGTCCCTGCAGTCTGGGGCTCCCGTGTCATTGATACGGCTGATACGACGGTAGCTACGCCCCTGGATGTAACGTTACAATGAAGAAAGGAGTATTCTACGAGTAAGATTTCAAATATTTGAATTACATCTTTGGTTTTTTTTTTTAATTTCCACATAGTAAATTCAGCTGATGCATGATAACTTCAATAAACAATGTTTAAAGATTCTTTTAAACGTTAGAGTCTTTTCTGTAGGTCTGTAGCTAGTGACTCCACTCGCTCAAAGGCTAGTCATTTATAAAATCACTAGCGGACGCCCGCGACTTCATCCGGGAAAAAATTTTTTTTTCATAAGTCCCTCGGGAACCATGCCTTTTATTCGAAATGAAAAGTAGACTATGTGTTAAACCATAGTAAAATATACTTCCATTCCAAATTTCAGCCTAATCGCTTAAGTAGCCGCAGCGTAAAGGCGGAACAAACATACATACACACTTACACACATACTTTCGCCTTTACAATAATAGTGTGATACCTGTGCAAAGCCGGAGCGGGCCGCTTTGTTTTTATACACAACGTTCACAGTTTTTCTGTGGTGTATTTAGTATTAGCATTGCACCCGTGTGAAGCCGGGGTGGGTCACTAGTTATACATATAAACCTTCATCATTATCATCATTATCAACCCATATTCGGCTCACTGCTGAGCTCAAGTCTCCTCTCAGAATGAGAAGAGTTAGGCCAATAGTCCACCACACTGGCACAATGCGGATTGGCAAACTTCACACACGCAGAGAATTAAGAAAACTCTCTGATGTGCAGGTTTCCTGACGATGTTTTCCTTCACCGTTTAAGACACGTGATATTTAATTATTTCTTAAATTGCACACAACTAAAAAGTTGGAGGTGCATGCCGCGGACTGAAATCGGAGGCAGAGGTCATATTTTCTGGGCTATCACGCGATACATAGGGATATAGGGACAGAAAAAGCGACTTTGTTTTATACTATGTAGTGAAGTGATACACTTAATCAAGCTGGAAATCGCACTTACAACTTGTTAAAAAACTAAAGCGAATACGCCAAGTACGAAAGCAAACAGTAAGACACAACAAATGAACCGTTTTTTTTCGTGTTGAGTAAGTGCCGATGGCTCCATGTGGGACCACTACGCCGACACCGGGGGGTTTGGGCGAGCGCAGAAGCATCGCCTGATTGAATGAACCGTCAGCACCGCGAATGCATATTAAGAAACAACTGTGAACTCCGCCTTTCCGACTGTTAACAAAGGAAGCGGGGACGCGACAAACGGGAGATTTCCTCGACTCGTCGCAGTGTTGCCAACAAATTATAACCGCGGCCCGTCGACACATCATTTCTGTCTTCCATTATTGTCGAGTTGCGCAAAGGAAATTGAAATTGTTTGACTTGGTTTTAACTTTGCATTTACATGCCGCCTCGTGGGTGCCAGTTTACTCACTCGCGTAGTTCGCATTCCTTCGTTGTGCGAGATTTGCTTCGTTATTGCTTGTTATCAAAACTTCTGTGTACGTAAAAGGAGTAAGAAGTTTGGTTTAATATCAATAATCAATTTTTTTTAAATTCTGTACAAGTTAGCCCTTGTCTACAAAGGTAATTGATGATGCAATCTAAGATGGAAGCAGGCTAACTGAAGTTGGATGAAAATCTACACCCCTTTAGGCGGTACGTCATTGCCGATAGGGTGGTAACTAGCCACGGCCGAAGATGTCCACCAGCCAGACTTGGACCAATTGAGAAAATCTCAATCGGCTCAGTCGGGGATCCAACTCACCACCACGGAGGCCGTCATTATTTATTTGTATTTATATGTATGTTGACTTATACATTATATTATTTGTATTTAAATGTAGTACATAAATATAAAATTGATACCCATAACACAGGCTTCTCTAATTTAGGGGATAAGTAATGAAGTGTAATTGTTTAAGTATATTATTCATTATTTATTTTATATTTTAACGGCCCACTACAGAGCCAAGTCGCCCTCCTATACATAGGAGAGGGGATATAGAGCCTAGACCCATCATGACAACCGAGTAAAGTAACAAAAGCATCAGCTAGCATTTTATGTGTTCTGAGGTAATAAACTTAACTGTGAATGGATACTTAAGAAATACTCTTAGTGTTTTTATTAGATTTTTATAAAATAAAACCTAACTAATATAATGAACTTCATAAAATTCTTGAAATTTAATGTTAGTAAAACGCAAATACTATTAAACTATTTTTATCTCAGAAGCCTTTTAAAATATAAAAGATGCCTTAACGATGTAAAAATAAAATATTAATTGGTCTTTTAAAAATTTTAGTTAATTAATGTTTTATCTTAAGTGAATGATATTAAATACTGTTAGACGTGTTACTAGTGCATGAAAAATGAGGCGCGCAAAAGAGGAAATTTATAGTCAACTCAATCTTAGTTATGGTCAACAACGAACGTTTCTTTTTTTTTATTCTTTACAAGTTATCTCTTGATTACAATCTCACCTGATTGTTTGTAAGTGATGATGCAATCTAAGATGGAAGCGGGCTAACTTGTTAGGAGGAGGATGAAAATTGACACGACTACACGACATCGTACCGGAACGCTAAATCGCTTGGCGGTACGTCTTTGTCGGTAGGGTGGTAACTAGCCACAGCCGAAGCCTCCCACCAGCCAGACCTGGACCAATTAAGAAAATCTCAATCGACCCAGCCGGGGATCGAACCCAGGACTTCCGTCTTGTAAATCCATCGGGCATACCACTGCGCCACGGAGGCCGTCAAAAACAAATAATACCTAAATATCATCTACAATGTCGAGTTGTGTGTTCAGGAAGTGTAATTACTATATATACATAAATGTATAATGGAATTAAGACAAAATTGTGAATCTGTGCGCTCAGTGTTGTAGCCTATTATTCGGATCACATATTGTGGTGGTTTTGTAGGGACGTAACCGATCTAGCGTGATAGCTCAGTGGATATGACCTCTGCCTCCGATTCCGAAGGGTGTGGGTTCGAATCCGGTCAGGGGTCCATGCACCTCCAACTTTTCAGTTGTGTGCATTTTAAGAAATTAAATATCACGTGTCTCAATCGGTGAAGGAAAACATCGTGAGGAAACCTGCATACCAAAGAATTTCTTAATTCTCTGCTTGTGTGAAGTCTGCCAATCCGCTTTGGGCCAGCATGGTGGACTATTGGCCTAACCCCTCTGATTCTGAGAGGAGACTCGAGCTCAGCAGTGAGCCGTATATGGGTTGATAACGACGACGACGAACCGATCTATAGTATAAAATTATCTATAGAGCTACATATTTTAAGCTCTTAAGAGAATAAAAAAAGTGATCTTTTAATCACCTCTTTTTTAAAATATCGTTGAAACAGTACTTAATAAACAGACAGACATTTTTACGGCATTTCGTTATAAGCTCGTGAATGTCTTTAACAGCCATTAAGTTGGTGGCAGGTTAATGGAAAACAATTTTAATTATCTCTAAAATAAGCCTAGCACTGGAAAAATTCCAATCTGCTACCCCATTGGATTACAAAGGATGAATTTGTAAATATAGACCGAGGACTTTAATTTAATTCGAAAAGGGCCCCCGTAAAACAATGGGCCCAAGTCATAAGATATTCATATGACTCTGGCCGTAACCGCGTGTTTTATATTTTGTTTTAATAGGTGAATCTAAATGAAAAACAGTTATTAACCGACTTTAAAAAAAGGAGGACGTTCTCAATTCGTGCTAAGCCGGTGTTGTGCTAATTTAAGCCATTTCTGAAAGAACTACATGAAAGAACGCTATCTGAAAAACCTAAATCTTTATGATATTCTTACATGGCTTAAATAAATACATCATCGGGCTAGCACCGCCTTCAAACTGATCATCAGTTAGTATATAATATGATATGTAGAACTTAGAATGTATTATTTTTCGCTTTTTAGTTTAGTCAGTTAGATTTTGAAGAATTTTTTTTTGATGATTTAAATCTGCATTAAATTTATTGTTTAATAGTAAATCTATAATTCAATAATATGAGGGAAATATCTTAACAAATTATTACTATTGGAACGCACATTAATTTTTGCCGTTTTGATTTATTTAATTATAACCAAACGAGATTAAATTTATTTTTATTTAATGACTTGCATTATAAAGCTTGATTTTTAGATAACGGTTCAAATGTAGGAATGTATTTATTTTTTACAAAATCTATTTAATAAATCAGTTTAAATAAATAAAAACTAGTAAACAAAATCATTTAAGTTGACTTTCTGTTTTTTGAAGGTTTTTTTAATTATATTTGTTTTTTTTTTATTATATTAAGCTGGCTCCACACGTAGGCCCTAACGCCATTCGTCCAACGTGTGTACAAAACAGAATGTTAGCCTCTATTTGAAAAAGGTATCAACGTCCTATTTACTAAATCCTTCGCCATACGTTAGGGCCAACCATCTAAAAACTAAAGTTCATTAACTAATAAGTAAAATCGCTGCAAGCTTATAACTTGTCACCAATTCACTAAAAGCGTAGAGTCCAGACATTTTTGGAAGGATTAAGAGCGAACTGCCAACTGTAAATTTATTAAACATTTCTGTGAACTCGAAAAGTGTAGCAACATTAAAGACTAACATATTTTCTTGTGTTCATCGAAGCAGATATAAACTTATTTGAACTCCACCAGACCTTACTTACGAAGGTCCGTGCTGAGTTAATTTTAAAACAAAACTAAGCGCAAATATTTATCTCCTGTTGACAAAGTTCACTGAATAGTATTAATATTTTGTAAAGTCATGAATAAGTCTTTCAATTGTAATATTTTGAAAAAAAATCCAAACTATTTTATTATTTACAAGTAACTCTTAACCAGTTTTGATTAAGTTCTTTTCCCTGTAAAGTTTGAAAATCTATACTAATATAATAAAGCTGAAGAGTTTGTTTGTTTGATTTAACGCGCTAATCTCGGGAACTACTGGTCCGATTTGAAAAATTCTTTCTGTGTTAGATAGCCCATATATCGAGGAAGACTATCATCCCCGTATTCCTACGGGAACGGAAACCACGCGGGTGAAACCGCGCGGCGTCAGATAGTTTAATTATATAGTAAAAAAAGTGCGTGTCAGGCCACGCACAGTGTAGGGTTTTGTAGATTAACTTAGCACTTTATTCGCTTAAGCAAAAATATCTATAACGACACCCCACACCATGGGATAGACGATATAAAATTCATCCTCACTTTGTATTTCGATATGCGATGCGATATAAGGCGCTCGCCGTACGGTCGGCTTCAGTGGTCTCGTGGCGTTCGACCCGTTCACAACTTTTGTTGTGTAATCCTTCACGGGTTATTTGGGATAGGCGGGGAGAATGGTTTGATCAGTGAACGGTGAGTGTTGGCTATTCGGAAGGGATCCCTATAAACTTGCACCCGGAGTGACTAGTTCCCGGGACTGCTCAAGGTATTCTCTGCCATTCTAGTCTTATTATGGTTACAGTTTGATTTGTTAATTAAGTAGTCCTGACAAACATTGTGAACCAAAACCTTTGTTCAACATTGGTTTTCCTTATCTTTTTTAAATCCACTTCTGAGTTTTTTTCTAAAAATACCTATATTATATCTAAATGTAATTATTTATCAAGTACATATGACGTCGCCCATCATCATCATTAACGATACTTATTCGATTGAGCAATCCTCTAAGAATGAAAGAAAACACGCTGACCCAATGAGGATTGACAGACTTCACACACGCAGAATAAGAAAATTCTCAGGTATGCCGTTTTCCTCACGATGTTTTACCTTCACCGTTTGAAACACGTGATATTTAATTTCTTAAATTGCACATACCTAACTGAAAAGTTGGAGGTGCATGCCCTAAAGCAGATTTGGACCTATGCCCAAATAATCGAAGGCAGAGGTCATATCCACTGGGTTGGCCCACGTCTAGATTAATCCACAGTCAAGCCACTGGAAAGTATTAACGGGTATATACGGGTTGTATGACTGTGGGTAAGTAATATATGAGAGCCGTGATAGCCCAGTGGATATGACCTCTGCCTCCGATTTCGGATGGTGTGGGTTCGAATCCGGTCCGGGGCATGCATGTCCAACTTTTCAGTTGTGTGCATTTAAAGAAATTAAATATCACGTGCCTCAATCGGTGAAGGAAAACATCGTGAGGAAACCTGCACACCAGAGAATTTCTTAATTCTCTGCGTGTGTGAAGTCTGCCAATCTGCATTGTCCCAGCGTGGTGGACTATTGGCCTAACCCCTCTCATTCTGAGAGGAGACTCGAGCTCAGCAGTGAGCCGTATATGGGTTGAGAATGATGAAGTAATATATACTCAAACAATTACTCAATCAATATGTCGGAGAAAAATGGGTTTGACATCAGAAGCGGTTGTCTGCAAAACACAATTATTGAATGAAAGTCTGTCAGGTCTAACAATTACCACTACCAATAAACCCTAAATGGCAGATGACCTTGAGTGGAGTCATGCACTTGTGAACGATGTGTGTAGGGTTTAAGGCGCCTTTGACAGATATCTAACATTTGCGCGCCATTTATATGGCAATACACTGCAGCTTTATATTTGTATGACTATCTTGTATATTTTAGTGTATTAAGGCAAATAAAGTTCAAAGTTCTAAAACGTTGCCTGTGCAGTGTTACACATATTTAGTATTTCATATCCGTGGACGAATGCCTCTATTTCCCTGTGTAAGTAATTGCAATATATTTTGCGAAGGCGAATGGGTATTTTGCATATTTCATAGCACGTGAATGAGCTTCCTCCTCGGCTGACTGCTGAAGTTGCTGCAGTACCTAACGTTATTATGGTTAAGTGAGATATTCCGTGAAACCTATTACTGTGCTAGTGAAGTGAAATTTGTACCGGCTTTTGATATTCTGTGTATGTTTTCCAGCTTTATGTTTACTATTCATTTTCGAAATTGAGAAAATATTAGAAGTTTGGGAATATTTAGTGAATTTTCAACCCCCGACGCAAAAAGAGGGGTGTAATAGGTTTGACGTATCTATCTGTCTGTCAGTCTGTATGTAGCACCATTGCTCCCGAACAGATGACTTATGTGCAAGTGTTCTTAGACAATTTGTTAGATGAAAATCGTATGAGCCGTTTAAAAGTTGTGGGGGGGGGGGGGTGAAAGTGGGGAAGAATAACCGAATGTCTGCAAATATACCTACTCAAATGGAAGAGAATATTGATGATTTAATCGAGAGTGTCTTAGCTTTGTTGGATGAGCAAAATGGTTGTGGTAGAAGCTTGCAAATTACTATTTACTACGGGTGCAGCATACATAAAATATAGGAATTAGTAATATACGTGATAGCCCTGTGGATACAACCTCTGCCTTTGATTCTGAGGGCTATGGTTCGAATCCGGTCCGGGTCATGCACTTTTCAGTTTTATGTGCATTTCAAGAAATTAGATATCACTTATCTCAAACGGTGAAGGAAAAACATCCTGAGACTTTTCTGAGGGTGTTAACTAGCCACGACCGAAGCTTCCCAGCGAGGTGAACCAGCCAGACCCGGACCTATTAAGAAAACCTCAATCGGCCCAGCCGGGGATCGAACTCAGGACCTCAGTCTTGTAAATCATATATACCACTGCGCCACGGAGGTTTGGTTAGCTATGTATGGTGGTCCAAGAATTTCTCCTCAGTGTGAGTTTGTCTATCGAGACCCAAGAAGTGCCCGGCGATAGGGGACATGGTTTTTATATTGTTCTGAAGAAAATCTAAAAAAAAAATACACTTGGATGATTGTGGACCTTTAAAACCTGCTGTTTCCTAAATCTACCTTAATAGAAACTCCACAGTTTGCAAAACTTAAATATGGAGCAAAACTTAAAAATTTCATAATAATGACTAAGTTTTGCCTATTACATAATATTGTTACAAGTTCCTCAATCACAGGTGGTAGATTGGTAGTGGTACATTCATTATTAATGTTATTGTAGAAGAGAGTACACCAGTGTTGGTATAACTAAGAGAGTATTTGATGACTTGAGCTTAGTTGTTTGTTAGGCAACGTTGACACCGTCACGCTGTCAGTCGCATTAGTGATTTTGTGCTGTAATGTTTTGTGTTGTAATTATTGTTTATCATAAATTGTTTAGTGTGGGCATGGAGAACATGACAGACACGGAAGGTGAGAGTTGATTATGCATTCTAAAGGGAACCCTTAAACCTACTCCCAAAGTCTTGGAACCTGCTCGAGGTGTTTCCTCTACCACAAAATCACTGTCGCTGCTATCCATCATATCACTGGACTAACTTGAGCTTTTATAATAATAACTAAAGCTGAAAAGATTGTTTCTTGGAACGCGCTAATCTCAAGAACTACTGGTCCGATTTGAAAAATTCTTTCAGTGATATATAGAGCATTGATCGAGGAAGCCTATATGCTATATATCTTCCCCGTGTCCTTACAGGAACGGGAACCACGCGGGTTAAACCGCGAGGCGTCAGCTAGTTACGTAATATATCTCTTAAGCTTACTTTAGTTGATTATTATGTTTATGGTTAATCTTTGATAGTCCAATAAGTAAATAAGGGTTTGAGATTTTAGTACAACATCCAAACTACATCAAGAAGTTGTAGATGCAAGGATTTACATGGGACATACCTGAAACTAAATTACCGTGCACGGCACTTGAAAGCTGAAACTGGAGAAGCGAGCTTTCAAAGCTTCTAATTAGTCGCATGACTTTCCAAAAGACTGCACGTAAACTAGCGGTGCTATAGACTGGCTGTGACTCGTGGTTTTATCTACCATTAAATAAAACAAATATCTCCACTTTACATATTGTTTCCTACATGTGAATTGGGGATAATTTTCTTTTTACTAACTCTACCCTAAAAAAATATATTTCCAGATTTTATTTTATAACTTTATACATATTCATGCTGATTTATGGCTTTCTAGTAGCAACTGTATCTGCGCTAAATCGCACGGACGGACGGACGAAGGGACAGGCGGATTTGGCGAAACTATAAGGGTTCCTCGTGGACTACAAAGCCCTAAAAACTGTTTATATTTTTGGTACCTTTCCTCCTTAACACGTATTTCCCCTGAATCGTTGCTAATGTAATAATGGTCGTTCATTTCGGCGGCAAAGTTGACAGTTCGTTAGTCGGCCCAGCTTTGGGGGCGAAATTTATGTACTCAAGTAGGTACAATAATGAGGAGGAATAAAACACTTGAGATGGAAAAAACATATTTTTTATTCAGGACAGTAATTGTGGCGTGTAAACAATCACTGGTTTAGTATTTTTATAGACTAAAGGCCTGTGATAAAGGTTACTTACACAAATAGGTACTATAATGAGGAGGAATAAAACACTCGAGATGGAAAAACATATTTTTTTATTCAGGACAGTAATAGTGGCGTATATACTGACACTGATTTAGAATTACAGTGTCTGGGTGTACTTATATAAGTATTACATTATATAAGTATTTATTTATATATTTTTTTTTATTCCTTGGCATTTATTTTTTTGACATTATTTGACATTATTTTATTTTACATTTTCATTTAATAACCAATATTCAATTATTGTACCAATAAAACCAAAAATTTAAATTGAATTGAATTGAATTATTGTACTTTAATTGTTCTGTTAATTTCATTTAATTTGTATTTTTTCATTTTTTGTTTGTTTGATTTAATGTATTTGTGTGTTTTAATTTAATTTAATTTGTAGTAAATAGTTTGTAATATTTTTTAATTTTTAGAATTAAGATATATATTGTAGTTAGATAACATGAACTATGTATTATATTTTTTTAAATATTGTAAACGTTGTGAAGATCTGTAATAAGTTGAACATTCACCATTGGACACAACGTATGTAATCAATATGTATACACGATACAATGTTCTGCGGTTGGTCTTCCTAAATAAATAAATAATAAATAATGTAATTTTTAAATATTTTATGATATAATCCGCCATCTTAGTACCCACCCATGACACAGTCTATACGCTCTCTTTGGAGCTAGATAGTGATGTGTCTATTGTTTAAGTAAGTATTATTAAATGTGCAAGTTTGTCAGTCTTGAATTAATCATCATCATCATCATCAACATCATAATTAACAACCGATGGACGTCCATTGCTGGACATAGGCCTCTTGCATGGACTTCCAAACATAACGATCTCGAGCCACCTACATCCAGCGGCTCCCTGCAACCCTCTCCTGGGTCCACCTAGTGGGGGGTCGACCAACTCTACGCTTACCCGTGCGGGTTCGCCATTTCAGCACCTTGAGACCCCACCTTCCATCGGCTCTTCGAACTATGTGGCCTGCCCATTGCCACTTCTGCTTCGCGACTCGCTGAGCTATATCAGTGACTTTGGTTCTTCTCTTCTCATTTCTGATTCGATCACGCAAAGAAACCCCGTGAATAGCTCGCTCCATCGCCCGCTAAGTGACTTTGAGCCTTTTTATGAGGGCTACAGTAAAATACGAATCACATTGAATAAATATTTTTCAATATAAATGACTTATTTTTCATTTATAAGTCTTATTTATGTGATAGCCTAGTGGATATCACCTTTGCCTCCGATTCCGGAGGGGGTGGGCTCGAATCCGCTCGAGGCATGCACCTCCAAATTTTCAGTTGTGTGTATTTTAAGAAATTAGATATCACGTGTCTCAAACGGTGAAGGAAAACATCGTGAGGAAACCTGCATACCAGAGAATTTTCTTAATTCTCTGCGTGTGTGAAGTCTGCCAATCCGCATTGAGCCAGCGTGGTGGACTATTGGCCTAACCCCTCTCATTTTGAGAGGAGACTCGAGCTTAGTATAAAAATATGGGTTCATAATGATGATGATGATGATAAATGACTTCTAAATGAAATAAAGCCTTTTAACAACGTTAAACCCATTGTAGAAAACTTATTCCATCCAATCCAAAGGTACACAAAATCGGTTTTTAACTTACACTTCACGTCCTTAAAATTTATTCCCTATACCTACCTATATGGCTTCTACATGTTCATTTTCTCCCGTATTCGAAAGAATGCACCGCAAATTTCCCAAAAGGCCTATACGACAATCAACACAACAATCAATTTTCAACTTTACTGCGTTTATTTTATGGTATACTTTTACTTAATAGTTTGAAGGCTCGGAAGCTTAAATCTAAAGCTTTAGGTACATTTTATTCGTAACACTGTCACATTAGTTTCAGGCTACCACCTGAGATCTTAATGGTGTGTGTGTGCGTTTTAAGCTGATTTGAAAATTTCGTTTAATAGGTAAAGTGACAAAAATCAGTATAGATGTTGTGTTTTCTGAAAACGGTTTGTTTAATCTGAAGAAACGATCAATTTCGAGAAAGAGGTGAACCGCCGAATCCAACTCGGCTGGGCCGTATTCCGGAAACTTCGCAATATCTTTTCGCCCGAAATTCTTCAGTGCTTGAAGACAAAAGTGCGTGTTGCCAGATGACTTATGGTTCCGAGACTTGGTCGCTAACTATGGGCCACATAGCGGGCGATGGAACGAGCTATGCTAGGAATATCTCTGCGTAAGCGAATCAGAAATGAGGAGGTCCGCAGAAGAACCAAAGTCACTGACATAGCTCAGTGAGTCACGCAGCTGAAGTGGCAATGGGCGACGAACATAGTTCGAAGAGCCGATATAGCCGAGCTCCCAAGGTGCTGGTATGGCGACCCCGCACATGTAAGCGCAGTGTTGGTTAATCCTGCACTTGGTGGACCGAGGATAACAAGCGGGTTGTTGGCGACTCGAGACTGCTTGGAACTCCACGCAAGAAGCCTATGTACATCAGTGGACGTCTATCGGCTGTTGATGGTGATGATGGTGATGAATCGTCGTCATCAACCCATATTCGGCTCACTGCTGATGTCGAGTCTCCTCTCAGAATGAGAGGGGTTAGGCCAATAATCCACCACGCTGGAACAATGCGGATTGGCAGATTTCACACACGCAGAGAATTAAGAGAATTCTCTGGTATGCAGGTTTCCTCACGATGTTTTCCTTCACCGTTTGAGACACGTGATATTTAATTTCTTAATGAATGGTGGTGATGAATGATGGTAGGGAATTCAACATAATTTTAGTTAATATAGTCTAAACTAGCAGACGCCACATGGTTTCACCTGCGTAGTTAACGTTCCCGTAACAATACGGGGATATACTATAGCCTATATCACTCGGGGATAGTGTAGCTTCCCAACAGCGAGAGAATTTTTCAAATTAGTTCAGTAGTTTCGGAGCTTATTAAATGCAAACGAACACACAATCAAATCTTTCCTAATTATAATATTAGTATAGATTTTTTATTTATTTGGTTAACCTTACATTTCTTACAAGCTATATAATATTTTAATAACATAGGTAACAAGGCAAAATGTTCGGCCACTTAATAGGTTACACTACATGCTCTAAATAATAAGATTATCTTTATAATTATAATACAAATTAAAGTTAAACAGTTTTAAAGATATACATAGGTAAAAGAATATAGATACAAATTTAAAAGAAAAAAATTTTAAAATATATATTAAAATATAATAGGACTAAAATAGATTAATAGCTACACACATTTCCTTAACAGATGTAGGAGATTTACTTTAAATAATGCAGTTAGTAATTCCACGCTAACAAAGTTACGACGCCCACAATGTATGAACAGCCGGAGTTACAAGATCATAAAATACTTCACGCTTCCACATTAAATTACTTGGATAAGAAGACGCCTCGCGTTAGTACGCGAGCCTTCTACGTCTCAGTAGGCACGTACTTCTATACTAATATTCTAAAGGGGTGAAAATGAAGTAGCAGGGGTAATCTCTGGAGCTACTGAACTGATTTAAAAAAAAAGTGTGCCAGCTCCGACGCACGAATGCAGTTTACTCTTTCAGATCGACTGTCTAAATAGGTGTATGTTGCTCCGCAGCATACAGTACGTCTCAATATTTACGCCTGAAAAGTGATGGGTGCGCAACCGAGGAGCAGAAGGCCGCGGCGTGTGCCACATGCGTGTGCACACATGTGTACGCTGTTGGCGGCAGCGCACGGTGAAAGGTGCGCAGAATAAGTTGCGCACAAAAACGTAACGCTGTCATTCGTTCGTCAAATTTTACTGCCCATACTTTTACATACCACGGGCTATATATGAAAAATCGATTATTAGTAATAATAAATACTAAACTACTAAATAAATAAATAAATAAGTAAACTCAGAAAATATTTCACCAACAGAAAACCACGTTATTTGTGAGTGTCAAAGCTATAGCTACTCGTATATATTATTATAATTTTGCCACGAGAACGGGAATAGGCTAGTTGACATTTTTTTAATGGTCTTTTTATCAATATCGTTTCACTAGATTGAAAAAAAAACATATCATATTTTTTTGAGACATGATTACATGAAAATTTCAATTTTTAAATATTTTTTTGACAATACGTGCCAAAACGCTGTCGGTCATTACAATTTTGCAGTGACTTATTGTAAAGTAAAGGAGTCATGTATAGTACAACAATAATGAATTCTCACAATGAACTCACTTAAATTATCTCAATTAAAAGCTACAGTACCAATGCGAGTAGATCGGACTACAATTAGATTTACACGAAATTGGTTTTACGCTAGAAAGCCAAGCTTGCTGGATAGCTTTCCACGTATAAATCAAGCCTGTGAAACGGGTTGGCGGACGCATGTGCCTCCATTTTGTGGATATGTTACAGCCATGTATGGAACTCCGTCGCATCTATATTTGACTAGTCTGTCAAAAAATTATAAGAATGTAATGCTGGCCTTGTTCTTTTAAAAATTAAAAGAACAAGGCCAGCAGGGTTGACGATGTTCTCCTTGAAGTATCCGTCAATGGCGACATTTTATCGTCAACGTCTAGAGTTCGCTCATATGTGACTGGCTAAATCAAACTAAGTTTTAAAAGTCCGGTCCTGATAAAATAATTAACTGTTAGTAGTTATAGATATAAGTAGGCTATTTTGACGGGCGTGTGGCGCAGTGGATAGTGACCCTGCTTTCTGCATCCACGGCCGTGGGTTCGATTCCCACAACTAGAAAATAGTAGTGTGATGAGCATGGGTTTTTTCCAGTGTCTGTGTGTATTTATACATTATATAAGTATTTATATGTAGTATATAAATGTATATGAATATTATAATATCAACTATCTTAGTATACCCATAACACAAGCTACTCTGTATGCTTACTTTGGGGCTAGATAATGATGTGTATTGTTTAAGTATATTTATTTATTTATTTTATTTTGAAGGTGCTTTTTTGCGTCTAGATTTAGAGATAATGTATCTTGGTGCACTATTTTAATAATGAGTCAGTATGTCGTTTTTCTTCGTATTTTTTAGTTTTAGCAATCATCTGACATTGTTTTCAATAAAATGACATTGTTATAGTCGTTTTACGTAAAGTGGCATTAGTAGTGGTAGTAGCAAGTACTAACGTTATTTTAACTCATAATCGTTATTTACGTAATTTCGTTGAAATAGTCACATTAGACAGTAACAACACGTAAAAACAGAAAAAAAAAACATTGCTACTTGATGTAAAACGAGGTTGTCAAGGTCTTTTCGTTGATACAAGTATGTTAGATAGTCATATAATTGAATATATGATGTAAAACAATGTAGTGATACATTATTTGAATGGTGTATCGAGATACATAATAACCCTGCGGTACTCTCAATTTCTTCTCTTCGTTATTGTCAGTTAATATGTTTGTTATTATGGCAGAATTAACATTTCGACTGTAACATGATCTGAATATCGCGTCCCATATTAAAGTTATTTTTACATCTGAATAGTAGGAATACATACATGAATTTCGATTTCAACTCAATGTAAAATTTGATTTATTTGATTTGATAAAATAAAGAATGTTAATCTACTCGTATCTACGACTATAAAAATCCATGTTTAATGCTTAATGTATCCAACGAGAACGACTGAATCCGAGAAGAGTTAACAACCCATATTCGGCTCACTACTGAGCACGAGTCTCCTCTCAGAATGAGACGGGTTAGACTAATAGTCCACCACGGCCTTATGCGGTAACAAGAGACACTTAAAGTCTTTTTCATGAAAGAAGTCCCCCAGACGCGGCGCTAATGTCTTAATGGCGCTCATTGACATTTGGTAATGTCAGTCTTATTGTCATTTGTGTAAGACACTGTCAATTTTAGTTCAGGTTTCATAAAAAGGACTCTACAGACGTGAACTGCACAGACAAAATATTTTTTCCGCGAATACTGGCCGGGCGCGGTCTGTCAACGTCTGCGCGGCCACTTTACGAAAGATCTCTCTCTCTCTCCAGTCGGTCCCTCATGACTGAGGATCGTGACCACCATGGCGAGCCATCTTTTGGTATACAATGCTCCTCCATCGAGTACGGTCGCTGGCCATTTGGACGGTACTGTAAAAGGTGCGGGCTCATGTTTCCTTGAGAAGATCCGATCATCGGGTTGGAGATCTACCTCGTGGCCGTTTGCCTTCCACATTTCCCACCACAATAATTTTCTCCAAGTTGTCGTTACGAAAGATATAATAAATACGTTAATAAACACCGTATAGAAGAATATTAATTTGTCTGCCACGGCACGTGTCTGGCACGGTAAATGTCTGTAGATATAAACAGACCTTAAATCATGACATAACTTAACGTTTAAAACGTGCTTGTAAAGTAAGCCTAATTGATATAAATAAATTTATAGCCTCAATAGTAAAAGCGGTCGGACTATTGGTTAAATTTAAAAAGACATGGTAAATATTCTTTTTTTGCTTAATGAATTTTGATTTGATTATGCTAGGAGCATGAGCTTAACAAACTGCTATCAGACATCATAAAAAAAAAGATTCCGACGAATTGATAACCACCTTCTTTTTTTTAAGTCGGTTAAAAATGAGGTGTGTATGGCTACCGTAGGCTCTTACACTATAAACTTTCAATCACATTCACGGTATTATGACATTTGAGTGTATCAAAGGCATATCGATTCAATCTATTAATAGCTCATTTGTATCAACGTATATTGTATTGCGGTGCAAACGCTTCGTTGATTCAGTGGTTACTGCGTTCGATTCCAGTGGTAATACTGCGTTCGATTCCAGGGCTGTACTATGTAATGGGCTTTTCTTAATAAAAAAATAAGGGCTCGTTTGGTAAGTTGGTAGAGTTACACCATTTGCGTCAGAGAGCAATGTGGAATGTCCAATTCGATCCGTTGCTGTTTCATATAAGACGCGGAAGGTTGCGCTGGGATTTAGTGGCTATATAAAAAAAAAACTTGCCCCAGAGAGCACGTTAAGCCATTGGTCTTGGTTATCTTAAATATACAGATAGCGATAGTTGCAAATTCACCTATAATCACATCGATAAAGGCTTAATTTTATAGCGTTAAAGTAGGATTATTATAGTGAATGTTATATAACCCACTAGCGGACGCCCGCGACTTCGTCCGTGAGGAATTCAGTTTTTCACAAATCCCGCGGGAACCATAGATTTTTCGGGGATGAAGAGTAGCCTACGTGTTAATCCAGAGTAAAATCTATTTGCATTCTAAATTTAAGCCAAATCGGTTCAGTAGTAGCGACGGCGCATACGTGCGCTTTGATAATTACAGCCTCTGCTTCCTTACTATAGCACTCGCCAAGGCTTGCAATATCGCCTCGGCTGTAATTTTTAACTTTCCGCACTTATAACATAATGTACTATAGTACCTATCTAGTTAGTAAAGTAGTTAAAGTTATCCAAAAAATAACAACAATTTATTATTAACTAGCGGACGCCTGCGGCTTCGTCCGCGTGAAAGTCGACGTAAACTACTTTCAACTACCCCTACCCTACCTATTAAAGCTGCACACGCGACGGAAGTTTGAAAAATGGAGGAACTTCTCCCGTTTTCCCAACATTTCCCTTCACTGCTCTGCTCCTATTGATCGTAGCGTGATGAAAGTATACAATACCTGCCCAGGAGTATGAAGAATAATTGTACTAAGTTTTGTTAAAATCGATCGAGTAGTTTTTGTTTCTATAAAGAACATACATACAAACAGACAGGCAGACAAACATTTTACTGATTGCATTTTTGCCATCACTATCGATCTCTAATCACCCACATAGTTATTTTGGAAATATATTTCATGTACAGAATTGACCTCTCTACAGATTATAAGTATAGATTATTAATATTAATATTAATAATCGCAATACATTTTTTAATAAAACCCCTTCCGGTAGCAAGGAGGCGTCCGCAGCTGTAATTAAACCGCGTACAAACAAAGTGGGAACTGTATAATTTAAACAAAAAGCAGAAGCAAGATAAATCCGTGCACATAATTTATAATTGTGGTATTGCAGTGTTCGGCTGTAAATCATTAAAGCCGGATGTTTTATTATTCCGTACGTATCATAAAGTTTTACGAATTGCTGATATATGAGCGTGTATGCTGAGTTGCCGTGATAGCCCAGTGGATATGACCTCTGTGTGCCTAGTGGGAGTTTTCAATATGTTCATACTGTTACTATCGCGTTAACGTAAACGCGAATTTATATGGAATTGAAACAGTTGTTTCATGTAACATGTAAATTACATAAAAGAACACTGAAAAATCTAAATGTTTATGATATTCTTATATGGCTTGAATTAACAATAGGTATTTAAGTAGTCAGTCGTACAGTGCATTTAATTTCCAAGCTTGTTTATTTATACTACAACTATAAAGAGGAAAGGATTGATTATTTGTTTGTTTGCATTAAGCTCTGAAAGTACTAATCCAATTTTAAAAACACTATCCCTGAATACTATAACCGTACTATAACTACTATAGTATAGTTTACTTTTTACCTAGTAAAAGGTAATCAAAAACTGTTGATATTGTCTATACTAATATTATAAAGCTGAAGAGTTTATTTGTTTAAACGCGCTAATCACAGGAACTACTGGTCCGATTTGAAAAACTCTTTCAGTATTAGATAGCCTATTTATCGAGCAAAGCTATAGGCTTTATATTATCCCCGTATTCCTACGGGAACGGGAACCACGCAGCTGAAACTGCGCGGCGTCAGCTAGTCTTTAATATTTATAATTCAAAAGCGTAGCAAACGGTGAACCCATTTATTCTGTTATTTGTAAAAACTCCAAGTACTTTCACTGAAATGGAAGCACTGACAGTTGCCCTAATCCACAAAACTCAAAGGCCGGGCAAGATGGGGACCGCGGTTCGCTGAAAAATATGAAAATCCGCCACTTTCATTTATGTTTCGGCTTCCATACTAATAAATTCCAAGTGAAAAAGTACCCAGCGGTTTACTCACGGTCTGTTTAACAAAGATATTTCGACGTTGTCGGTAAAATGATAAAATTTAATATTGCGGAGATGTACCTACCCTCGTCGGAATTCTTGCTGGAGAGCTTATACTTTCTTCTCTACTGTGATGTACTGGTATTGATGTGTTTTGTTTTCATTTTAGAATACCAAAAACAATATCCCGTAAATAGGTACTTTAATTTTAAGTGTAGTTAAGACTTTAATTGTAACTGTAACAATTATATAAAACGAATCAGTTATTAATTAATTAATTGAAATTAGAGAGCCGTAAGAGCCCAGTGGATATAACCTCTGCCTCCGATTTCGGAGGGTGTGATTTCAAATCCGGTTTGGGGCATGCACCTCCAACTTTGCAGTTGTGTGCATTTTAAGAAATTAAATATCACGTGTGTCAAACGGTGTAGGAAAACATCGTGAAGAAACCTGCCTGCCAGAGAATTTTCTTAATTCTCTGCATGTGTGAAGTCTGCCAATCCGCATTGGGCCAGCGTGGTGGACTATTGGCCTAACCCCTCTCATTCTGAGAGGAGACTCGAGCTCAACCCCTCTCATTTTGAGAGGAGACTCGAGCTCAACCCCTCCCATTATGAGAGGAGACTTGAGCTCAACAGCGAGCAGAATATCAGTTGATAATGATGATGATGAATGAACTGTGAGGTTTTTAAATACATTTAAAGAAAATTGAAGTATCGGTCTATAAGTCCGCCTATGATTTCCAAATTACTGTTATTTTTCAAGTGCTAGTCTAGTTATTTGCATTGCACCAAAATAAATTTTGCTTTTTTAAAAATTTTGCTTTCTTAAAACTTTTGTCTGTCGGTCAGTTTGTCCGTGCTAATCTTTGGAACGGCTGAATCGATTTTAATACGACATTCACTGGAAGATAGAGGTGGTTATTGTGCAACAGGTAAGTATTAGAAAAACGATTTCAACGCAGACGAAGTCATGCGTATCCGCTAGTATGCTTGCCTCGACTGGTGACAGAAGGGCTGGCTCATTTTTAGCGCAAAGGATCAGCCTGGCTGTCCAGCGCGGAAATGTAGTAATTATTCTTGCCACCATTCCACGTTGGCATGATTTGTATAGTTATTAGGTCAAGTTAGCTTAAGTTCCTTAATGTAAAAAAAAAGTTCCTCAATAAAAAAAAGAAAATGATTTATATTCATTCTAGAATATTAAAAGTTATATTTAATTCTTAAGATTAACTGCAAAATCTTCAAAATAATTGACCTGCGAAATCTATAGAAAAGTTGTTGAAGAATATTTTCACGGTGCGTTTAATTCAGTTCATAACAAGCAATTATTCATTTTGTACATTCAAATTAAACTTCGTGTAAATTACTAGACGCTGACCGAGTTAATTTTCTTTAAAGTTTCAACATTCATTCAATTTTAAATGGAAATTAATTTATTCATTCCATTAATGCGATGAATGTAATTCATGTATTCAATGCGATGATACTTCCGCAGTTTTATCCAATGGATTTAATTCAGTTTTCTCAGTGTCGCTCCAAACGACGTCCGCGGAAAAGTCGAGCTGAAAAATTGTGTACAGACTTAGCCAGGGTGGGATTCGACAAACAAATTAAAATTTTACCGTCAATATAGAAAATTAAATTAGCCCAGTAGAGATGACCTTTACCTTCGATTCGGTGCATGCACCTCCAACTTTTCAGTTATGTGCATTTTAAGAAATTAAATATCACTTTGAAGGAAAAACATCGTGAGGAAACCTAACCTGAGATTTTTTTTAATTCACTACTTTTGAAATTTGCCAATCCGCATTTGTTCAGCGTGGTGGATTAAGGCTTAACTCCTCTCATTCTGAGAGGAGACTCGTGCTGAACATTGAGCCGAATATGGGTTGTGAATGATGAATATAAAAAATATGTTTTCAAAACATAAAATTAGGCTCCAGCACGCATATCCGCTTGAAAATCATTTCAAATCATCATCGTAATTTTACCGGATGAATGTCCACTGCTAAGCGTACACCTTTTATTAGGACTCCCAAACAACACGGCCTTGAGCCAGATAACCGGTCTCGCTAATGAAGTCCAGTCCAGTGCGGGGTCGCCAACCCTGCACCATGGTATCCTAACGTTGATCTCTTCAGGCAACTCTTCAGGCATTGGGCAGGACACACTGTTGTGTCCCGCCCATTTCCACTGCAGCTTCGCAAATCGTTGAGCTGTCAGTGACTTTTGAGTTGACAGTTTTTTCCAAGGAACTCTTAGTTTCTGATTTATCACGCTCGGATACTCGGAGAATAGTTCGCTTCATAGCCCATCGAGTGACTCTGAGCCTTTTTATGAAGCCCATAGTTAGCGACCAAGTCTGCTTTCAGATTCACGACTAAATTCCTTAATCTTTAGAAAATTAGGAATGGTTTTTACTTTTTCTTTTTTCTTAGTTTTTTTTTTAAATAATAATAATACTTGCAGACTTGCGGCTAGACCCTAGCTAGCTACGGCACTGCATAGAAGCTTTACCAAGCAGAAAGTAGCAGCTAAATTAGATTATAGTGAAATAAAATGAACTCGAAGAAAATATTTACGTCCTTCTTCTCGTTATAATTTTGTTTTAAAACTTCGTTAAAGTATAAATTAAGATGTTGTTCCGTCCGTACTCGGTTCGTTAATGTGTTTTTGTCTTTGAGAGTAACTTTAAAATTATATGGTTATATTAAATTGAAAAATAAGACGAGTTTGTATTAGAGCTTTTAACGGAATTAAAGTTTTTCCTTTCTTTTTTTTTAAACAAAGGCAAGTTGAATCTTTGATGTGTTCAGGATCGTGCATAAGGTTTTTATCTAGGGTATGCATGCACCTCCAACTTTTCAGTGGTGTGGATTTTCAGAATTTAAATATCACGTGTCTCAAACTGATGATAAGCATGCTCGTATGGAGCATACTTAATAGCACGTTTTTAGCATGCTATTTTAGAGCATGTGTAACAGTACCTTTATTTTACAAGCACTTTTGAAACATTAGGTAAATAATATTATTAGAAAAAGGTGATAATAATTGGTAAACTTAAAATTAAAAATACGAGGGTTCCAAATGCGCCTTGGTCCGAGAAGAGTCCACAACAAACTCAGAACTAAATTAGGTTAAAATATGCCTGGATGGTGGTGGAAGGTATCAAGTTTCAAGAGTCCGGATCCTCAAAAGTTCAAGCGTAAAACGTAATTTTTCGATATATTCGACGGGATATTTTGAGAAATTCAGCTCTCCAAACGACTAGACTCATAATTTCATGGTATCCATTTAACAGCTATCGTGAGAAAGAAGCATAAGCTGATAGGCCTTCATAAAAGGAAGTGAAAATAGTTAGAATTTTATCCGGGGAAAATAATTATGTGTAATTCATACGGTTACCGTAATATTAGCTTCAGCCTTCATAAAACGAGGTAAGTCTGGACATCGCAAGCTCTTATTCTACATTGTTTTCATGAAAATCCTTTTACTACTATTCCTAACGTAGAAGAATAGGCAAACAAGCCTTCATAAAAGGTTGTGAAAAAGTTAGAATTTTATCCGGGTAAATAAATATGTGTAATTCATACGGTTACCGTAATATTAGCTTCAGCCTTCATAAAACGAGGTAAGTCTGGACATCGCAAGCTCTTATTCTACATTGTTTTCATGAAAATCCTTTTAGTACTATTCAACGTAGAAGAATAGGCAAACAAGCCTTCAAAAAAGGAATTTAAAATAGTTAGAATTATATCTGGATAAATAATTATGTGTAATTCATACGGTTACCGTATAATTTGCTTCAGCTAAACTAGGTAAGTCTGGACATTGCAGGTTCCCGTTCTACATTATTTTAATGAAAGTCCTTTGACTACGTTTTTACTAAGGTAGAAGGATAGGTTAACAAGCCTTCATAAAAGGAAGTGAAAAAAAGTTAGAATTATATCCGGATAAATAATGATGTGTAGTTCATACGGTTACCGTAATATTAGCTTCAGCCTTCATAAAATAAGGTAAGTCTGGACATCGAAAGCTCTTATTCTACATTGTCTTCATGAAAATCCTTTTACTACTATTCAACGTAGAAGAATAGGCAAACAAGCCTTCATAAAAGGAAGTGAAAATTGTAAGAATTATATCTGGATAAATAATTATGTGTAATTCATACGGTTACTGTATAATTAGCTTCAACTTTCATAAAACGAGGTAAGTCTGGCCATCGCAGGCTCTCGTTCTACATTATTTTCATGAAAAATTCCTTTATAAAACCAGTTGCGAGTGTCAGACAATACGCTAAACGAGTGTCTCGCCCGTAAATAACAGGAGAACATAACTTTTATTAAACAGTAGGTATTCGTGCATAGAAACAGCGGTCGCAATAAATACAATTTATTAGGGGACGGTATTTTTAAGCGATTACCCTCGCATAATAGTCGGGAGAATAGAAATAATAATTTCAACCTTATTGTCTTCACTATACGGTTTGTATTGCAATAATAATTTAATGGATGTGTCACATGAAGCATCTGTATAAATTGAGACAAAAAAAAATGGACCTTTTCTGACGCAGAAGTTTTGTTCTACTGAATAGAAGCAGGCGTCATTTTGCTGAAGTTAGTGATGTACAATGAACATTGTAAAGGACTTGACAATCATCGTCATCATCACAGAACATTGTTTTTTTTTTATTTTTTATAAATTAGCCCTTGACTACAATCTTACCTGATGGTAGGTGATCAAAGATGGAAGCGAGCTAACTTGTTAGTAGGAGGATGAAATTCCACACCCCTTTCGGTTTCTATAGGACCTTACCTTACCTTACCTTATCAGCCGATAGACGTCTACTGCTGGACATAGGCCTCTTGCATGGACCTCCAAGCACAACGATCTCGAGCCGCCAGCATCCAGCGGCTCCCTGCAACCCGCTTGATATCCTCGGTCCGCCTAGTGGGGGGTCGCCATTCCAGCACCATTAATTAAGTATAGCACCATTAACAGCATTAATTTAGCATTCCTATAGAACATCGTACCGGAATGCTAAATTACTGGGCGACACATCTTTGCCGGTAGGGTAACTAGCCACGGGCAAAGCCTCCCACCAGCCAAACTTGGACAAATTCAGAAACTAAGCCCAGCCGGGGATCTCCGTCTTATAAATCCTCCGCGTATACCACTGCGCCACGGAGGTCTTTACCTATGTAGGGACAAAATAATAAAATTGTTTACTACTTAGGATATTCGCTAGAATTAGACGTTACTTAATTGCCCTCCAGCGCAGTTGTTTAATGAGGGTACCTCATTAAGCATTGAAACTCAAACGATTCGGATGAAACTCAATTTGAACTACGGAAATTGTTAGGCCCAAAGTTTAGCAAACTTTGTACACAGGCGCTCTTGTCACTTGTACATCCAATTATGTGTTTATACGATTTCAAGAGTTCTTTATTTATACATGAATATCTACTTTAATGTTAGGGGAGTTCATGGTGGAAAAAGTGTACTTTACTCGAGCGTCGAATCAAAAATCAAATCAAATCAAAAATCATTTATTTCAAGTAGGCTCAGTTTACAAGCACTTTTGACACATCAGTTGACTATTTGTAAAGATTCTACCACTGGTTCGGAAGGCAGGTTCTACTGAGAAGATACCGGCAAGAAACTCAACAGTAGCTCTTTTGAAAAAGTCATACAGTATTATAATTTACAATTGATAACAATTACTGTTTACATTTCTTATAGTTTAACTTCCTGTGTGAAGGTGAAAGCTGATCCAACGGCCTCCAAGCATCTTTATCATTAAGGAACTCATCAATGTAGTACCCACGACTAAGTAAATGTTTTTTAACACATTGCTTAAAGCTATGCATTGGCAGGTCCATCACAGTCTTGGGGATCTTATTATAGAAGAGTACACCCAAACCTACAAAAGATTTTTTTACTCTTTGGAGACGATATGCAGAAATAACTAACTTATGCCCGTGTCTAGTAAGACGTGGGTTTAAATCTCCTTTTCGTTTGTACAAATTAATATTTTGTCTTACATAGACTATACTGTTATATATATATTGACAGGCTACTGTTAGTATACCTATTTCTTTAAACTTTTGACGAAGTGTAAAGTCTACTTTTTATTCCGAAAAAATGCATAGTCCCCGCGAGATTTGTAAAAAACTGAACTCCACGCGTAGGAAGTCGAGGGCGTCCGCTAGTGATAAACAAAAATATTCTTCAAGTATATAGCGCAGTAAAAAAAGTACAAAGAGGATTAAAATTAAAGGAAGTTGGTAGTTCGGCGCAGGTGGTCGTTTAATGCATTTTCTTGGCTTTCCCAACACGGCCAGTCCATTTACAAATCCCTAACACCGACTAATTGCTTTCGAAGGTTGGATTAAGGACGCCTTAAGAAGACTTAAGACTTGCCTAATCCAGGTTAAGACAGTTTGCTACGACCCCTATATCGATCCTCTCTCAACTTTGCTTAATGAATAAGTTGAAAGTATGACAAAACCTTTATAGCTATTTGATTTGTGATCTTCAAAACTAGATGTTTAAATCTAGTTTTCTCTTAATGTTTCATTATGAACGTACACTTACTTACAACTAATAATAAAAGGTCATACCGGTTGCTTGGGCACTCAAATGTCCCGCATAGTGTAATAGTAATAGTGGTTTGTATTTTATTTTTATATTAACATTGTTAAAAATTAAAAAAAGACTAATAAATAAATGAGAGAAAAAAAAAGTAAAATTTGATTTTTTTATCATATGAACAAGCTCATGACTAAGTACCCTGTATAGTACCGAAATTGTCATGCATTAATCACACGAGTTAAGCAGTTTTCTATTTCAATGTATCTTTTTTAATTTTTGGTACCAACCTTAATATTACGGCAGCCTTTAACATCGGTGAAAAAAGCGAAGAGCACTCTTATTGGGTCATTAATATCGGAAAATCTAGGTTTCCCAACTGGGGAGCGGGAGGGAAACGCTAGGAAATGAGGAGGGCAATTAGCATCCATTAGACTGTAAAAACTTCATGAATAAATTTGTGTCTTTGTAAATATTTAATTGCTGGGATTTCTTTCTTACTACAACACTAGAACCTTTTTAGGCTGTTATGGTGGTAATTTATGTTAACTTCGAACAGATAGCTCAGTTGTAATACACCCGGAGCGAAAGAATTAGGGATAGGAAGGAACTCACGTGCTCTTCGAACCTCTCTTCTTCTCCAGGCTGCGTCCACCATAAGATTTAAACTGTTTCTATGACCTAGCAACAGCCGTAGGAAGTAATAGTCTGGCAAATTCGTTGATGACACTCCCATGATATGCGGGCGGAAAGACTGCGCGGGTGCGAAATCGTGCGTGCGGGGAAGTGAGGTGCATCAATCGTGGGTTGTTCATTCATCGCTACACGCCCGCGCCCGCGCGGACCATCAAGAGTGTTACGAACGAAGTTGCCAAGCTATAATATTATAAAGAGGTAAAGTTTGTGGTATTGTAATGAGTAATCTATGGTACTACAGTATCGATTTAAAAAAATATTTTAACACTAAAAAGGCATGTTATTTGTAAGTGTTTTTATACCCGTATTCGCACAGGAAAGCAACTATGCGCAAATTTGCAATTGCACGTTGTAGAGTCAACATCTCCTGAGGATGCTCCGGTTTCGGGGTGAAACGTACGTAGAGAGTATTTTGTCGGACCTGGGTGACGTTGTCGCATGGGTTCGTCGGCATTTTGCGGATGATAGCAAAATAAATAAAACATTATATAATTGTAAAAATGACGCTAATAGTATAAAGGCAAAAGTTTGTGTGTGTGAAAGCGTATGTTTGTTTCTCTTTTGCACTGCAGCTACTGAAGCGATTTGGCTGAAATTTGGAAAAGAAATAGCTTGTACACTGGATTAACACATAGGATTTTCATAGGATTTGTAAAAAACGGATTTCCATGCGAACAAAGTCGCAGGCGTCCGCTAGTTTATTATGTTATAATAATAACTAATATTTTGCGAAAATAAATTAATATGATCCGTGTGTATGTATATGTAATTTGTATCAATGGAAAAAGCTTCGAAGATTCGTCACGCAAACTCATGAAAGTCAAAAATTATTAAAATAAAACGTATGTAAAAATCTTATGTACCTAACAAATAAAATTACAAAGATTTTTCTGATTACGATGAAAGCAAAACCATCTCTATTGCTAATAGTCTCAGATACTATAATACCATATCACGTTGACATTTTCAGGTCGACTGTACATTTACCCAGGAGAAATCACCGGTGGGCATAAAATTTTGATGGTTGGTGTGAACTGTAGGTATCCACGTGAGTTCTGGCTTTAAGGCAAATAACCGTTGGGAGTTGGATGTTGGTTTAAGTGATTACCAATGACTGGGTTGATTCGATTTGCTGAAATGTTCCTACAGTAAGTAATACTCTGGTAATGTTATTATTGACTAGCGGACGCCCGCAACTTCGTCCGCGTGGAATTCAGTTTTTCCATGGATTTTTCGAGGATGAAAAGTAAATAAATAAAATAAGAATAGCTTTATTTCCTTACAATTACAGACATTTTTTGAAAATTATTATTAAGGTTTACAAGTTTTATAGATTGTTAGTAGGTTAGTTGATATTATCTAATTTTTATATATTATTATAGTAATGTTAATTTTTCATTTCATTATTCTTTTTTGTAAGGACTGCATAAAGCAGTGAAAGCCTCCTCCAATTGTAGCCATTGTATTCTGTCTCTGGCTGTTCGTTGCCATGTTTTACCTGCAACCCTGACTATATCGTCACTCCACCTTCTTAATGGTCTACCTCGTTTGCGTTTTGAGTCTCGTGGGTACCAGTTTGTAACAATTTGGGACAATCTATCGTCTGATGTTCTTTGTATGTGGCCTGCCCATTTCCATTTAAGGCGGAGAACATGTCGAGCAGCATCTTTAGCTTGGGTTCTTTTCCTGATGACTTCGTTTTTAACTCTGTCCCTTAATTTTAGTTTCAAAAAACTACGCTCCATGCCCCTTTGGCATTTGCTCACTTTGTCCAGGGTGTTTTTATTTATTGGCCAGGTTTGGGCTGCGTATGTCAAACAAGGTGTAAGGCAAATGTCCATTGTTTTTGTTTTTAATTTTGTGTGTAAGTTTCCCTTGAAAACTTCCTTCATGGCCCAGTATTTATTCCATGTGCTTTTTATTCTTCTATCTATTTCTTTTTCTGTGCCAGACTTGAAGGAAATTAAATGACCGAGGTATACATAGTCTTCGACATATTCTAATCTAGAGGATGTGATATAGATAGGTACTTCAACTTTGTTTGTCATAACCTTTGTTTTGTTTTCATTTACTTCCAGTCCCCTAGCCGTACTTTCTTGATTGAGAGACTGTAGCATGCTTTCTAGTTCATTTGGGTCATCAGAGAGTATAACTAAATCATCAGCAAAACGTAAGTTCGACAGATATTTGCCATTTATCATTATTCCCTTGTTTTCCCATTGTAGATTTCTGAAAACGCTCTCTAGAACAGTGATAAATAATTTGGGTGATAACGGGTCGCCTTGTTTTACACCACGTGCTATTTTGAAGTATGGTCCTGGCTCTTCTAGCTTCACTCGAGCTTTGCTAGTTCTGTAAATTTCTTTTAAAAGCTCTATATACTCCTCATTCAAGCCCTGCTCGTTGAGTGATTGCCATATAGAACTATGATACAGGGAATCGAAAGCTTTTGAATAGTCTATAAAAGCTAAATATATAATGGTTTGTTATATTCCGTGTATTTTTCTATAATAGTTTTTTAAGTGTGGATGTGGTCGATCGTTGAGTAGTTCTTCATAAAACCTGCTTGCTCAACTGGTTGGTTTTCGTCAATAATTTTAGTTATACGTCGTAGTAGAGTTGTTGCGAAGATTTTATAAACACACGATATAAGGCTGATGGGTCTGTAATTTGATATTTGTTTTGGGTCTCCTTTCTTGTAGAGTAATATTATTTCTGAAGTTGTCCACTGAACAGGAATCGATTTCTGTCTTAAAATTAGGTTGAATAATGTAGTAAGTGGATCAACTAAAATATTTAAACCGGCTTTCAACATATCATTTGTAACCCCATCAGGCCCTGGACATTTTTCCACTTTTAGGTTCTTTACTGACAGTTCTATTTCGTCTTTTATAAATGATAGAACTGGGTCGCTATTGTTTAATCGGGTAGATTTAGAAATATCATCATATTCAGTACTTTTGTATAGATCTTCATAAAATTGGGTAGCTATTCTCATTATGTCTTTTCTATTTGTAACAACAGAACCAGAAGTGTTTTGCAGTTGCGTCATTCTTTGTCTAAAGTTGCTATTTAAATGTTTGTAGGCCTTTTTTGTGCCTCCTGTTTTTACAATAAATTGCTCTAGGGTATTTTGTCTATAGTCTTTAATGTTTTGTTTAATTTTGTTGTTTATTTCTTTATAGGTATAACTTAGTTTTTTCTTATCTTCCTTCGTTCTATTTTTCTTATTTTTAAGGAGAATGATTTTGCGTTTCAGGTTAAGTATGTCTTCGGTAATGATGTGATTTCTCTTTATATCCTTCTTTGATAAAGAGCATTGTTTTAAGCTTTTTAAAAATGCCTTTTCAAATAAATTATAGTATGTCTCCACAGGTATGTTTAGATCGTTCGGTAAATTAGAGATCTCTTTTTCAAGAGTCGTGTGATCTAGATGTTTATTTGATTGTTTTGTTCTACAGAGTGTCCGAGATCGTTTTACACTATTTGTTTTTAATGTTAATCTTATCAACCTGTGGTCGCTTGGATGTAATAATTTGCTAATTGTGGAATAGTTTTCTACATATTTCGGAGCATTTGTGGTCAAGTAGTCAATCTCATTTTTGGTCTTGCCGTCTGGCGAAAGCCATGTCCACCTTAGCTTATTAGGTTTTATGAATAATGTATTTGTTATTTTTAGTTTGTGCTGCAAACAAAAATTTAGGAACATTTGACCTCTTCTGTTTCTTTTACCATATCCATATTGACCCATAATTATATGCTCATCCGGTTTAGGTTGACCTATTTTTGCATTCATGTCCCCCATGAAAATGATTGTGCCCGTGCATTTCTCCATAGCTATTTGTAGGTCGTCATAAAACTCTGTGATTTCAGCTTCGTTACAGCTTTCCGTAGGTGCGTAAACTTGTATTAAATAGTACAGTTTATTGTGAATCTCAACTTGCAATAGACAAACTCTTTCGGATATTGCGACAAAGTCATGTATTACAGTATTCTTTTGTTTTATCACTAAGAATCCAACTCCTTTCTCACCTTGTATTTTACCATAATGATAGAGTACATGGTTGCCCCTGTCAATAATTTTAAATCCTTCTCTTCTTACTTCGGAAATACCTATTATATCCCAGTTAATGAATGAATCCCAGTTAATGGATGAAAAGTAACCTATGTGTTAATCCAGGGTAAAATCTATTTCCATTCCAAATTTCACCCAAATCGCTTCGTAGCAGTAGCGTAGTTTTGGCTGGTGGTAGGCTTCGGCCGTGGCTAGTTACCACTCTATCGACAAAGACGTACCGCCAAGCGATTTAGCGTTCCGGTACGATGTCGTGTAGAAACCGAAAGGGGTGTGGACTTTCATCCTCCTCCTAACAAGTTAACCCGCTTCCATCTTAGACTGCATCATCATTTACCACCAGGTGAGATTGTAGTCAAGGGCTAACAAGAATAAAAAAAAAGCGTAAAAGAGGAACAAACATATTTACACACTTACACACAAACTTTTGCCTTTATAATATTAGTGTGATAGCTTCTCTGGCATATATAGTACCTTGTTTTATAAGTTAATATCAAGTTTAATTTAAGTAATTAAAAGAAATATAGCTTTTTACAGGTCTATATAAAAACAGTAAAACTAAAAACAATTGATACCTAATTTTGGCTTAATCATGATTACAAGATATTAAAAGCTTCAAGAACTTTTGGAAAAATCTTTTACTAAACTATTAATGTTAAACCATACATATATGTACAAACTCTCGTAGAATACGTAATTAGGTATCTATTATTCTATTTTCGTACATAAATGTAAACTTAAAAAAAATAAACGAAATCTAAAACGCGTCCCTCTACGTAATTAATTCAAAGCAACTTAAAACATTTTAATTATCATCGGAGGGGTACTTTTTTAACAACTTCAAAGAACATAAATTTCGGTGTGCCTTCTCCCTTTCTTTCGTTATTTATGCGAGTATCTGTATTACGCGGTAAGGTGGGAACACACTGGCATTTCGGCCGCACGGCAAGTGACTTTTTTTGTGCGGCGAGGAAAAATTACGGACTTCAACGATAGATTAAAATAACCTCAAATTAATTTTTCGGAACTGCTTAACATGAATTCATACAAGTTGTGACGTAGTCGTAACCGCACAGAAAATGTTTATTCTCTAATGATGCAAGTTACAACGGGGGGCGGTGTACACGCCAAACGCGCGACGTCGGGCAACACTGGAGCCATAAACTCCCATCAAAACGCCCGCCATGACACTTTCGTTATTCTCTTATCTCTCTGCCCCGTTCTTCGCTAACGCGTGTAACGCGCGTTAACCTCCGCACAAAACTTAATTTTAAACCTCAAAAAACCTCTAATTTAAGTGCAATCCATTCGAGTGGCCTTAGCTTCAGTTCCGCAAAGCAAACTAAGTGTCGTGAAAGTTAAACATCGAAGTCTCAGCACATCGAAGTCGTCAGCCAGCAAAGCGAGGCTCGACGACACACATCTCATCGGTATCAGCGCATCGCCCAGCTTAAAAGGTAATCACTTCCAAGGCCTTCCAACTACCTCTCAGCTTCCACGTTCCCATAGTCTAGTCCTGCTTAAAGGACTTGGTCCTTCATTTATATACAGAGCCCTTCATTTCACGCAACAGGCGGAGGTCACTTAACATCAGGTGACCCGTATGTTTGGTTGTTTATGTGGTGGAAACGTTTTTAAGTGGTAGTTGGAGTCCCCCTTGTCCCTTTTCCCCTCTCCTCTCGGGCTTGACTCTGACAGAGCTTCTGCGTGAGCACACTGATAATTCTGCGGTCATTTGTTGGATTCAAAACGTATTAATAACACAGTTAAGTTAAAATCAGAAAAATTTAAAAGTAAGGTATAAGATTGCTTCAAGTAACTTTGCTGCTGAAATTACTGTCAGTAAATGTTTATTTTAATTCGTAGGCCTAAAATGAATTTATTTCTCGTTTATAATCTATTTTGTATTATTATTTATGGAATGGCGACCCCGCACTAGTAAGCGCAGTGTTGGTCGACTCCCAACCAGGTGGACTGACGACATCAAGCGAGTCGCAGGGATTTGTTGGATGCAGGTGGCTTAGTATCGTGATGTTTGGAAGTCCCTACAAAAGGCCTATGTCCTGCAGTGGACGTTCATCGGCTGATATGATGATGATGATGATGAATACATTACAGTATCTAACAACAGTTTATTTTAGTTTAACACAACGAGATTTAACTAGTTGCGGCTGTCGCGAGGTAGTCTGTGTGTTCTTAGCTTTAGTTTTAAATGAACAACGAACTCTGAAAACGGAGGTAAAGAGGACTCAAAGTCCCTTCTTTATACGATTCCCTTGTAATCGATAGTGATCTGAAAAAAGATTGCTTTCTGCTTGTATTATTAACAACGAAATAATAAAATACTAAAAATACACACATTAGACCAAAATCGTCGTTCTTATTATAAACCCATATTAGGCTCACTGCTGAGCTCAAGTCTCCTCTCAGAATGAGAGGGGTTAGGCCAATAGTCTACCATACTGTTCCAATTGGCAGGTTACTGCACGATTGTTTCCTTCACCGTTTGAGTCACGTGATATTTAATTTCTTAAAATTCACACAACTGAAAAGTTGGAGTTGCATGTCCCGGACCGGATTCGAACCCATACACAGGCAGAAGACATATTCACTGGGCTATCACATCTCTCCTGACCAGACAGGCCAAAATCAAACAAATACATACAAAAATATACTATTAAGATTAAATTTTCAACGACCTTTATCAGATGTTAATAATAACGACCCGGACATTCTAACTTCGCAACTCTGAGCTAAGATATTTTACTGAAAATATCTTAGAAGAAATAATAGCTCAGTACTTCATACCTAGGACTCGAACCCTGGACCTTGTGATCTACAAAAAAATAAACAAATTTTCAGTTCGATGACTATAGCTAAGACGCAAGGGTCTGCTAGATTCGACATACGAACGCTGCATACCAAAATGTCGGGTTGTATTATTAAGTCTCAAACTCCATTTGGAAATTGACTTAAATCTCTTGTGGTCCGAATCGAATTCAACTAGATTCAGCCACTTCAGATCCGTCGAACGTAAGCGTCATCTAGATTGGTCCATACGAGCAGAACTGACGTTTTCCATTTCGACATTGCTCGAGTGTAAACGATGTGCTGGACACGGGACAAATGTCATTCATCCGTAATCTGAAGTTCTAGAGGGTAATGTGTACAGTGGCCAAGCGTTTTGGGACACTTTTTGGGAATATTTCTAAATTACAATTTGGTTAGCAAGCGTTAACGACATTTCTCGTAAAACTAAATAGACATAATTTTTGTCAATTAATGACGACGAAGTTGAAATATCGCTCTCTCTTTCGCCCCAATATGAAGGAAAGAAACAGCGACATTTTCGATTGTGCCATACGAGCTGACGTTTTCCATTTCGACATTGCTCGAGTGTAAACGATGTGCTGGACACGGGATAAATGTCATTCATCCGTAATCTGAAGTTCTAGAGGGTAATGTGTACAGTGGCCAAGCGTTTTGGGACACTTTTTGGGATAAACTTTTTATACATACTTGCTGACCCTGTAGCAAAGAAACTCATTAGTTTTCCCACTCATAGGTCTGGTCATTTACATCTTCCATTTCATATTTAGAATTCTCTCGTCCGCGCATGCGTGAATAGGTTGTTTATTGTGATTCATTACCAGATTATTATTCCACCAATCCATTACTTATTTGATACTAATTTATTTTATATCCTTATACTCATAAAATCGGTTCACTGAATTAATAAATATACCAGTTTACCACATCGCCTTTACATTCAAGTATACCAACCTATAAAACCTCTATGGCGATAACCCAACACACATTATCCTGCCACAGATAAGTTTCTATATAAACAATAGCAGACAAGACTGATAGACATAGCAGAGATCTGCTTCGTTGCGTCGTCAATATACCTCGCACGCGTACTAAATGGCTTAGTTCCCCTTTCCTTATACACACTGCAAAGATGTGGTATGCTTTTCCAGCATCCATGTTTCCACCACCTGCAATTTGGGTATCTGTAAATCAAGAGTGAAATAAGCTTCTTCTAGCCAAGCGCATTCCACCTTAGGCGCATTATTTTTTTTTTTCAAGTTTGTTGTCCCGAAATCATTCGCTCATAGTTGGTAAACCTAATAATATGGTACGAGCAAAATTCAACGCAGACTTGAAATATGCCTCCGTCGCTAGCTAGCAGCGTCCACAGAAATGACGTTTGGAGTTTAGACGACTTCGATATGACTTCAATCGTGTGGAAATTACTCGTATGTGGTCACCTCTAGTTGATTGTTAGCGCTACATTGTACATGATATTGAAAGGCGAGAAAATCGTACGAACTACTGGCTTTATTAACCCCCCACGCAAAATTGTGGGTATTATATAATGATTTATTTATTTTGTCCGACAAAATACTCTCTACGTACGTTTCACCCCGAAACCGGAGCATCCTCAGGAGATGTTGACTCTACAACGTGCAATTGCAAAAAAAAATTCTTTTTGAAAAAATCATTATATAATCGTGATGAACTTCCGCAAAGTAACGTCTGCTTCTATCCAATATTTAAAAGTGTGGGTGTTATTAGTTTGCCGTGTCTGTCTCTCTGTCTGTGGCACCATAGCTCCCGAATGGATGATTTTTTTTGTATTAAAGGTGATTTTGTATGATCGAGTGTTTTTAGATATGTTTGATGAAATTCAAGCCGTTTAAAAGTTGCAAGTGGGGAAGAATAACCATATGTCTGCAAACATACTCGAGTGAGGTATCCAATGAAAGCGCATTGAAAGATAATATTGATGATTTGATCGAGACATAGCTCAACGAGTTGCGAAGCTGAAGTGGCAATGGGCGGGGCACATAGTTCGAAGAGCCGATGCACGTTGGGCCCCAAGGTGCTGGAATGGCGGCGATAAGCGCAGTGTTGGTCGACCCCCCACCAGGTGGACTGACATCAAGCGAGTCGCAGGGATTTGCTGGATGCAGGTGGCTCAGTATCATGATGTTTGGAAGTCCCTACAAAAGGCCTATGTCCTGCAGTGGACGTCCATCGGCTGATATGATGATGATGAAGATGATCGAGAGTGAGAAACAAACAATTTGATGATAGAAAAATTTTTGTCTAAAAGACTTTATTTTAGATAATTTCATGACCTTCGGGGGTTTACAAAATTTTTCAATTTACTATAAGAAGTTATCACATAAAAACTCTTTAACTGTTTCGTTAACAACAGTGCTATTTGAAAAAAAAAGGATTAAAGAGAAGAAATATAAACCGACGAAAATAGAAAACGCATATAAATGAGATGATATTGTTGCATTCACAGACTTTTTAAATATGCAAATTTATATACCATTACTGCGAAAGAGATAGAGTATACGGTTTGTTGTGCGCTAGAAAAGGAAAAAAAGTATTACAAAGCCAGAAACTGCAAGCTTTTAAACAGTTAACCCGAATGCATATTTTAACAGCCCTTTGGCGATTAAATTTTCGAGCAATGTTAGAGAAAATTTGATCTTATTTGAGTTTGTGTAGTGAAGTCTTCTAAGTTTTTGGTGTTGCAGCTATTTTACGAGCTTTTATTTCAATTGCTTTTTCAGAATTGACAGACTAATTGTCTGATTTCAAAAGTCATTATTGTCTGAGCCCTCATTCGTACGTTTTAATAAACGTTACACAACTCACATGAGTGTTAAGTTCCTCACCATATTATCACAATCACAACTATCACACTAATAATTAAAATGCGAAAGTTTGTGTGTAAGTGTGTATGTTTGTTCCTTTTTAACTCCTACTAAACCGATTTAGCTGAAATTAGGAATGGAAATAGATTTTACTCTGGCTTAACACATAGGCTACTTTTCATACCGAAAAAATCCATGGTTCCCGTGGGATTTGTGAAAAACTGAATTCCACGTGGACGTAGTCACGAGCGTCTGCTAGTAAAATTATAAATGCGTAAGAAATCTCGGAAAAATGTATGGTTCCCGCGGAATTTGTGAAAAATTGTATTTCACGCGGACGAAGTCGCTGGTGTACGCTAGTTATCTATACTAATATTATAAAGCTGAAGAATTTGTTTGTTTGATTGAACGTGCTAATCTCAGGAACTACTGGATTGATTTGAAAAATTCTTTCAGTGTTAGATAGCCCATTTATCGAGGAAGGCTTATAGGCTATATATTATTCCCGTATTCGGGAACGGGAGCCGTGATAGCCCAGTGGATATGACCTCTGCCTCTGAGTCCGGAGGGTGTGGGTTCGAATCCGGTCCGGGGACCTCCAACTTTTCAGTTGTGTGCATTTTAAGAAATTAAATATCACGTGTCTCAATCGGCGAAGGAAAACATCGTGAGGAAACCTGCATACGTGCGTGTGTGAAGTCTGCCAATCCGCATTGGGCCAGCGTGGTGGACTTACCCCTCTCATTCTGAGAGGAGACTCGAGCTAAGCAGTGAGCCGCGTGGTTCCCGTTCCCGAATCGTCGTCATCAACCTATATGGGGTGAAACTGCGCGGCGCCAGCTAGTAGATAAATAAGCTGTAATCTTGATAAGTTGGAATGCTAAATCGACGTTATCAAGATGGGAACTTTTAATAAAGTGGAAACTCCAGCGATCCGGGGCGGTTTCAGAAATCATTATCATCTAAAGCGTAGTGGTAATGGATCGTTCGCTACTAATTACCGCTTCAACGTTCACCGCAATGCGGGCTGCAATCCCGGGGACACGGGACTTGCTACAAAGGACATACTGATTGATACTTGCTTTCTTTTATTATCTTTACCTTTCCTTTTTCTTTTTTTTATAGTTGTTAGAACAACAAATTCATCTGCAAGTGCTGCCTTGAATTTATCAACCTTTTTTACCCGACTGTAAGAAGGGTTGTTTTTCGCGCGTATCTTGTATGTATGTAATTCTTTATTATCACGAGGTAACCATATCATGAGGTATCTTCCAAACCACTAAACGGATTTACGTAATTAAGATATCGTTAGATTTTTCATATACCAATGTAATACCTTTTTACCCGACTGCAAGATGGGTTATGGTTTTCACGCGTATTTTGTATGTTTGTAATACTTTATTACCATGAGGTATCTTCCAAACCGCTGAACATCATCATCCTCATTATCAACCCATAATCGACTCACTGCTGAGCTCGAGTCTCCTCTCAGAATGAGAGGGGTTAGGCCTATAATCCACCACGCTGGCCTAACTGGCAGACTTCACACACGCAGAGAATTAAGATAATTTTCTGGTATGCAGGTTTCCTCACGATCTTTTCCTTCACCGATTGAGACACGTGATATTTCATTTCTTAAAATGCACACAACTGAAAAGTTGGAGGCTCCAAGCGATTTAACGTTCCGGTACATCATCACTTACCATCAGGTGAGATTGTAATCAAAGGCTAATATTCCATGGCCCGTGTAGCAATTTTAGGTGTGCAGGTTTCCTCACAATGTTTTTCCTTTGAGACAAGTGATAGTTAATTTCCTAAAATGCGCTTAACTGAAAAGTTGGAGGTGCATTCCTCGGACCGGCTTCGAACCAGCACCCTCCGAATCGAAGAAGTCATATCCACTGAGCTATCACGGCACGGCTATAAATACTATAGGTACCTTTATTTAACAACTAGTGTATAAATAAAGTGTAGTGAAAGCGAACTAATTACCGCTTAAGCACGACCGCAATGCGGGCCGCTCCGAGATTCAATCCGCTCAACTACCGGGTCTATCGCTCACCGCTTCATTAATAAACCAGCTAACTATTACTACTACGCAGCAAATAAACAGAACAACTGTGAAATACAACTATACAAATACCAGGTAAATACGGGAATCTCACTAATAAACAAACTTGTAACTGTTAGGCCCGTATATCTTAAATAGTTACTCAAAATCAAGCAACTTGAGAATATAATTATAGTCTATAGTCTATAATTATAGTCTATAGTCTTATAGTGAGTCCCTCATACCCATAGGCGTATAAAACGGATGGGCTGGGTGCACACCCTATAATGGTCCAGTGCCCACCCTAGAATTCTGGGTTACTGATTTAAAATTCTATGATGGACGGCAAAATACAAAATATGTAATATCAATAAAATCAGTAGACCCATTTCAGAGGTCAGCGTCCACAAACATTGTGATCGTCTATATCAGAGTTCCATGTTTTTCCGTGTTAGGTAGACCCCCTACTTACCTGATATTGATTTCATAGTAAAGGTTTTCTCAGGTTTTTACAAGTTCAAAATGTATTGCGACCACAAAGCAAATACCAACATCTTACAACTTACACAATTTTATAAACATATATGTATAATAATTTTTTTACTCCTTATGTACCTACACTTTAAAAAATAATGTTTATGTTTTGATATTATAAGATAGTATGATGTAAGTAAACTGACGTAGACCCCTTGCAGATTGTCATAGACCCCTAGGGGTCGATATAGACCACTTTGGGAATCACTGGTCTATATTGAGTGTCGACTCTGCTCAGCGGCATGTCAAGCCAGGCCCACCCTAGGAAACAATTCTAGATACGCCAATGCTCCGATACCGAGGATCGTGACCAACTTGGCGAGTCATCTTTCGGTAGACAATGCTCCTCCATCGAGTACGATCGCTAGCTATTTGGACGGCACTGTAAAAGGTGATGGCTCCTGGTTTCTGAGAAGATCCGACCATATTGGAGATCTACCTCGTGGTCGTTTGCCTTCAACATTTCTCACCGTAACCACCACCACAGTATAAGTTGTCGTCGTGATGTGTCCTAAATAACTGAGGATGCGCTGTAGACATATGGTTGGTTGGTTCATTGGATAATAATTATTGTAATGTAAATTGTATTTCTATTCTAGGACAAGTTAGCCCTGCTGGCTTATTCACTAATTTGGTCTTTATTAACATCCTATTAAAATAAATATCCACTGTGTGTGTATCCACAAAGGGTTGTCAGTAAGCACCGGATGATATGTATTACATAGAATCCTAATTTCTTATACGTCATACAACTGAAAAGTTGGAGCTGCGTGCCCCGGACCGGATTCAAATCCACACCCTCCGGAATCGGAGGCAGAGGCCACTACGCTATAAGCTGTAACCCTCAATACTTAACAATAATATAATAATTTAATTAATTAAATTTCATTTTTATTAATACATTAAAAACTTTCAATTTAATAATACCTCAAAGTATAAGTAATAAATCTTTTACGATCCACTAGAGTGCCCTTTGTAACTTTCTTTACATACATTGTGTGCAATGTACCATTCTTTACTGCCCATATAATAACTAATTTGGTACTAATTAGAGACGAATATCTTAGCATTCCATGGATTTACCGTGCAGGTGACGGGTCCATCGCGTGGTAGAGAGAAAAACACCAAGCAAAGTCCAGGACTTGTCACTACTGGATGTAGGGGAATTCCTTGACGATCGATCAACACTCCCCTTCTCAGCTCGTGTTGTTCTCCCTGCCTTGCCAAATTTGGTAAGATCCTATTAAAGCAGCTTTGTTTATTAGCTATTAGAACAATATTATTAATATTGGTCGGAATCCTTTGTAATACTTTAAATTTTTTTTCTATCAGCTATACCAATTGGTTGCCATACTTTCAAATGGGCTATTAGGTAGATATAATTATTATTATTATGTGTAAATTACACAAAACGCATTATAATATCTATGGTCAAATACTATAATAAGTACACTTATGGATTAATTCTTGATTTGCTTGTCCGACCATAAAGGTACTTTTTACCTCGTGTTTCTCATATTATGCTCTCTTATTTTTTTCTATTATCACTGTAATATTTATTTACTTTTGAAGCCTTTGGGCTATCTAACACTGAAAGAATTTTTCAAATCGGACTAGTAGTTTCTGAGATTAGCGCGTTCAAACAAACAAACAAACTCTTCAGCTTTATAATATTAGTATAGACATAACATGATATTTAATACATGTTACAAGTTATAGTTCATCCCACTGTTAGGCAAGGACCTGTCCCTTTTTCTTCCAGTGTATCATGAAGCAATGATATTTTATACTAGAGATAAGAACACTAGCGCTTCAAAACTGAGGCGGACAAATGTGCCTAATTGTCTTTATTTTATTTTGTCGTTTATTAAACAACGAAAGGTATTTAGACACATAATATCTAAATATTGTTTACATATATTTTTGACGCACTTCGCGGCGCAGTGGTATGTGCGGTGGATTTACAAAACGGAGGTCCTCCCCCTCGACTCGTTCGAGTTCGATCTCCGGCTAGGCCGATTGAGATTTTCTTAATTGGTCCAGGTCTGGCTGGAGGGAGGCTTTGGCCGTGGCTAGCTACCACCCTACCGACAAAGACGTACCGTCAAGCGATTTAGCGTCCCGGCACCGATGTCGTGTAGAAACCGAGAAGTGGTGTGGATTTCATCCTCCTCCTACCAAGTTAGCCCGCTTCCATCTTAGGCATAATCACTTACCAGCAAGTGAGATTGTAGTCAAGGGCTAACTTGTAAATAATAAAAAAAAAACAAAAATATCGAGTAGTGAGTTTAGGAAGTGTAAAAACTTACTTTAAATTGTGCATGTTTACGCTTCGTGGAGTCGTTAAATTCGGATCACTTTTTGGCATTGATTTTGCTGTAGGCAACGTATTCGTATCTATAGTACAAAATAATCATTTCTTCGAAGGCAATTAGATCGTCTTTCCATCAACAATACTTATCAAAATTAAATTAGACGATTATAAAAGCAAAGCTCAAGTAATATCTTAGAACTATTTTCCGATGTTATAAACTTAACTTTGTTAAGCGGGCATCGCAAATACTTTGCCAGGATCGAATTATTGGCTGCACTAGTTTGTGTAATTTAGACGAACAAGTGTTCAAAATGTTTATTACAGCATCATAAATTCTCAAGCTGTAATCTTAACAAAGTACCCACATTGGAAAACCACAGTTACAAGCGTGAAGTAAATTCTCAGAATACAGAAAGCTCCAGAAGGAGTGATCGCGCTTAGGAATGAAGCCGTTGAAATTACTCTTTTTTGGTGTAATTACACGAACAAGCGATTCGCGAACCTGTGTATGCCGTGTTGTGTTACAACACATAAAGGTTCAATTACTGGACACAATGTGTGCTTTATACGTAAATAAATATAAATACTGAACGTGGCTTCTAGTGTTTTTTGTATTCTGAGATTCTACTCATGTCGTCATGTGCCGTAAGTTTTGTAGCGCCGTATTATTACCGTAGTGGACTATTAGCCTAACCCCTCTCATTCTAAAATGAGACTCGTGCTCAACAGTGTGCCTACCATGGGTTGTTAGTAATGATGATGATCTTACAACCGAGACTCTAAAGGAGACAGAGGAAACCTATACAAGAAATGTACAAAATTCTATGAAAGAGATACCTTAGTGTATAAAGACTTAAATTTGGGACTAACAAATTTGCGACTTACACTCTGTGTATGCCGTGTTTTACGTGCTATAAAGGTACAATTTTTGGACACAATGTTTGCTTTATAATAACAGCTGATGGCTTTTGGTGTTTTCTGTATTCTGAGATTCTACTGCACTACTTTCTGTGTGTCGTAACTTTTCTAGCGCCGAATTATTATCGTGGTGAACTATTAGCCTAACCCCTCTCACTCTAAGAGGAGACTCATGCTCAACAGTGAGCCGAACATGGGTCATTAATGATGATGATGATCTTATAATAGGGACTATACAGAGGAGATCAACTTGATAGAGGAAAGATCTGATGTAGGACTAACTTTCGACTTACACGAGCAATGTCCTCAAAAATCCTAAGAAAGAGACACCTTAGTGATTATATAAATACTCAAATTTGGGACCAACAAATTTGCGACTTACACTCTGTGTTTGGTGTGTTGTGTGACGTAGTATAAAGGTACAATTTTTGGACACAATGTGTACTTTATAATAACAGCTGATGGCTTCTGGTGTTTTCTGTATTCTGAGATTCTACTGCACTACTTTCTGTGTGTCGTAACTTTTCTAGCGCCGAATTATTATCGTGGTGGACTATTAGCCTAATCCCTCTCACTCTAAGAGGAGACTCACGCTCAACAGTGAGCCGACCATGGGTCATTAATGATGATGATCTTATAACCGAGACTCTAAAGGAGACATAGAGGAAACCTACAAGAGAAATGTCCAAAATTCTATGAAAGAGATACCTTAGTGATTGTATAAAGACTCTATAAGTGGGACTAACAAATTTGCGACTTACACTCTGTGTATGCCGTGTTGTGTGACGTAGTATAAAGGTACAGTTTTTGGACACAATGTGAACTTTATAATAACAGCTGATGGCTTCTGGTGTTTTCTGTATTCTGAGATTTTACTCCACAACGTTCTGTGTGTCGTAACTTTTCTAGCGCCGAATTATTACCACCATTATTTTGTGTAACTTTACGCAAGTACCAATGTTTGTAGCTTTATTGCTTAGCCAATGGTTGAATCTTTATTTACACTGACACAATTTTACAGTGAACCCTCAGTCTATTTAGAGTGAACGAGTAATACTGGTGCATTCTCTTTTCTACTACTCATAATATAACTTATAATCCGTGAGATTGAGAAGCGTGATAGCCTAGTGGATATGACCTCTGCCTTCGATTCGGAGAGCGTAGGTTCGGATCTGGTCCGGGGCTTGCACCTCCAACTTTTCAGTTATATGCATTTTAAGATATCAATTGTCACGTGTCTCAAAAGCGCAAAAAATGAGCCAGCCCTTCTGTCGCCAGTAGAGGCAACTAGCCGCGGTGAAATGATTCGGTAATTTTTTTTGGCACTGCGACTCCATGGCCCAAGGGTCTCCACGGCAAAAGGTACAAATATGTAACTCTCTGTCAGAGACATACTTGAGCCACTTTCCGGTTTCAGTTCAGTTTTTCTGCTGCGGCTCCCGGTCTTGATTCTGTCTCCCTGATATGACACGGTGCTAATGTGTCGACGCATGTAGCGTCCCACATTAGGGCTCGCCCCATTTCCCAGGGAACCAGCGTCAATCCATCAGTTCTATTGCCATCATCCCGACTAATTCCTCGGCTCGACTAGCGCAGGAATATTTATGGTGGCAAGAGAAAAAAATTGTAGTAAATTAAAAAAAAATTATAAATTGTCCGCAGAAGTAGGAAGCTTCAACCGATTATTATTATGAAACCACAATTTTAAATTGCGCGCTCTTTATCTTAATATTGTTATTGTTTAAAATGTAAATTATTCAGTTTTCCTTTTGAAGCTCGCGGTTTAATTATAGCTGCGGTCGGTTCCTTCAAACGCCACGTTTTGCAGTATAAAAGTATCAACATTAACGCTTACATAACTTTTATATAACCGCTTGGGTTTGAGCAATTATGCAATTTTAATAGTTTCCAAATTATTTTCAAACATGCTCATGCCGCGCGGTTTTACCCCCGTGGTTCCCGTTCCCGTAGAAATACGGAGATAATATACCCTATAGCCTTCCTCGATAAATAAGCTATCTAAAACTGAAAGAATTTTTCAAATCGGACCAGTAGCTCCTGAGATTAGCGCGTTCAACCAAACTCTTCAGCTTCATAATATTAGTATTGATTGTAATGATTAAAACAATTTTGGTGCGAGAGTATTTTCTAGTTTTACATTTCTTGGAACTTGGCATTTAGTAGCCGAAATTTATTTTTTACCTGTTTTATACCTCAAAAAGAAGACCAACCACTTTGAACCAGTTATCATGTTACAGAAAAAAATAAATGACAAAATTTCTTTTTTGTCAAAAATAAAGAATTTTTCACCACTGAAAATAATTAGAAGACATTTGTCTTTTTGCTATAGGTAATCGTGCATTTTATAATATATTATAGGTGCTTATCATATCTTAATTATGCAACTGTCAATCAAACTAAAACCAGACCAAAACTGATATTATAATTAATTATAATTAATAAAACACACTAACTTAGGCATCGTCACGGTTCATTCATCTACCACCTAAAAATAAATTGGGCTCAGTAATGTATGAAATATGGTCGGTCTGCTTTCTGGTATAGCAAAAGCAACTTTACATTAGATGTCCACAGTGTAAGTATATTTGTTCAGTAAGCCTACAAATTCCATGTGATTTAAGTCGTGGTGTCTCAGACTGTGGCTGCGGTATGCCGAGCCTTAAGCTGGGAGGAGTTACTCCGTGGATGGGACTCGTCTCGGAGGCTTTTTGTTTATATAAATGACGAAACTATGCCTTTGTAAACTACCTCTATATTTTATGCAGGGATTTAGTTATAATTTTAAAGTAGCTTTTGTCATGAGCTTTGGGAAGCTCAGTCCTCTGATGTTAGTTTCGAGTTTGCAGCATGACAGCTGCGTCACGTATACTAGTGAAATACTGACGCTGTTTAAATTCGAATAGAAAGATAAATCGATTTATACAAGGTTATTAGGTATAATAGTCTCTAAGAAGCTTTTATACTGAACTTTCCGAGGCTCAGTTCCCTAGTGTAAGTGTTATGATTTGTAAACTTGCGTTATTTATATATAGGAAAAATAATTCGAAAGATAGATGGATAGGTGATTATAAATCTGTACAAGAAAAAAACTTAAAAAGCATTTTACAAACTATAAATTTAAATAATACTCAGACCAGTTAAAAATTAATGACTAGTTGTGGATTTATAATGAGATAATCTCGATTTTATTTCCAGTTTCGATTAAATGATAAAAAATGTTTCGATATTATGATTTGAACTCTGTCTCAGGGTTTTGTGTGGTGGAAAATGGGGTCGTAATTCCGCCACCTTGGGACCCCAACGTCCATCGGCTCTTCGAGCTATGTGGCCCACCCATTGCCACTTCAGCTTCGCGACTCGCTGAGCTATGTCAGTGACTTTGGTTCGTCTGCGGATCTCCTCATTTCTGATTCGATCACGCAGAAAAACTCCAAGCATAGCTCGTTCCATCGCCCGCTGAGTGATTTTAGGCCTTCTAATAAGGCCCATAGAGAAAACTATGGATGGTCGCTAGCTTTGGGCTTAAATAAAATGTACTTAGTATAAAATGTAATTATGCTGTTAAAACAAAGGGAAAAATGTTGCCCATAAAAGCAAAATTAAATGCGAGCGAAGTCACTGACGTATTCTATTAAGTTAAATCCAGACACATCCAGCCATTCCGACGTGAAAACATTTATAAAGCGTCCATCACACAGAATTCAATCTAAATAAACAAAATTTACACAATCATGCGGATTACCCGTCCATTTTCATTGTGAACGGGCTTAAAGTGCACTATTAACACACCATTTCCAATTAAAAGCGACAAACTCCACGATAATTAGACATACATACAATGTTGTGTATAGAACACAACCGAATTCACGCGTTGCATGTTACGTATCCGCAAATTCAAATTGTAGTGGCAAGCTTTCCATATATAAATCAACTCTCCAAATTGACGGTACAGTGAAATGCACACATGGTTCCAGACAAGGGTTGTTGCGCAACGAGTCGCAAACGCTGTCGTTATCAAAGTTATGGAGGACATTGATCGTTTCTATGCTTTGTGGTGTAGCACAGGGTGCGATTTTGTATGAATATTTTGTAATCAATTTTCGAGTGAGTTTCTTTTACCTATCAGTCTTCAGATGCAGGTACAGGTGGCCAAATAGGACTGTTTTATTAGTAGTAGGTCCTTAGTTACTAATCTAGCATAAGCGAGTACAATGAAGTTAATTTTTTCAAACAATCAACAAAGAATCATGCAGGCGTGCATGTCGATTGATGTCAAATGTCTTGATACATGCCTAAGGATGTTATTATTATCATTGACATATCATTAAAAACTATTTTATCGGCCTACTAAGGATCCTATCCTAAGGGGATATGAAGCTTAGACCCACCACGCTGATTTATGCGGTGCGGCGAGCTCATGGTGATAATGACCGAAAATTTCTTGCTTCCCAGAATGAAAGACTCAGTATAAATATTTATTTATTTATTACATATATCTATAATATATAAACAGGGTAAACCTAATGCGTTTATATAATATAAGTATATATATATTATAAGTCTTGTGTCCTGTTATTTTATAATTTAATATTAACTATCCTAATTTTTATTCAACGTAAACTCTAAATAATTTGCAGTAAGCTATAGTGCTGTAAACACAGTCCCCTGCCACCGCTCCGTTTACTCGGGCTATGTGCAAACACCCTTATTTGGTTAAAGCTCAAGCAAATTAGCCTGAGCACACTTGGCTATAGGCGTCTATCCGTCATGGACTGCACGCCCCTTTAGTCGTGTGCTTCTACGAAGTTGTTGTTATATTTAATCTCCTTTATACATGGCGACACGTTTGTTTATCAAAGTATAAAGTAGTAAGGCTTTTTGTGGCAAACTCGTCTACAATCACATCATATCATATCACACTGATATATAAATGCGAAAGTTCATGTGTAAGTGTGTATATTTGTTTCTTCTTTGCGCAGTGGCTACTGAAACGATTTGGCTAAAATTTGGATTGGAAATAGATTTTACTTTGGACCAACACATTTCGATCCCGGAAAATATATAGTTCCCGCGGGACGAAGTCGCGGGCGCCCGTGTATAAGTAAAATAATACAGGAATCCAGTATAAAGCAACTTTCACCGAGCTGGTTTCTAAATGAAAAGATTTTGTTAATCAAATCAATAAAAATATATTGCAAATGGGTTAAAAAAACATGAGTTCAAAATATGAATAATTAACATTGTATTGTTTAGCTTACCGATGAAAGTCACTTTAACTATGATCTTTAAATAGTCTAAGAACTGTCGCCAAAAACGTCTGTCTTCAGACAATCCAGCGCTGGCTGGGCCCGTGGTGTTTGAGGCTCTGGCTTGTCTGATGTCTGACACCAGCGTAGTTAGCGTCGGTTCTCAGATTATCATAAGACTGCCAGTTATTAGAATTATATGTAGTCTGGGATTGAAATTTCTACTCTTCAACAACATCGATGTTGCATGACGTGCTATTTTATATAGCTACTCATGGATTCACTATGATTGTACTATTATGTATTCTGCGGTATAGATCTATAGTTAATTAGGTAGCTCCACGTGCCAGAAAATTACCAAGTTCAGTATTTCAATTGCTTGGTGAAGGATACGGGGAATTTATTACGGTCTTGAGCCGCTTGTATCTCGCATTATGTCCTTGGTCCATCCGAGGGGTGTCGACTAACACTGCACTTTCCAACGTGTGGTCGGTATTCCAGCATTGCGGAATTCCCAACGTCCATCATTTCTTCGAACTATGTGCCTAATGTCACTTCAACTAATACCATTGACTTCAACTATATGACTTCTGTCAGCTCTTGAACTAATTTAATTTATTTTCAAAATCATTTAGTTAGTTAGTAACATAGACGCACCGTAAATTGAGCAAATAATCAAGTCCTTCTATACTGCTACGTTTGCTCGGTCGATGTGCAAACGTCTTTATTTGCTCACCGTTTGACGACGTTTGGTGCCAATTAGAATGAACACACTTCACTATGGTTGGCTATCGATTGGAATACAAACGTAGAGTGAGGAGAAAATCATTCACATCTTGATTTACTATGACTGCGGTTATACTGGCTGCCCTGCTGTTACACTAACAGAAAATCTATACTACAGGGACTCCTTTATAGATCTTTGACCCAACACTCTGCTCCAATGCTTGTTTGCGGGCTTAGTATCGTCGTTATCAACCTATATTCGGCTCACTTCTGAGCTCGAGTCTTCTCTCAGAATGAGAGGGGTTAGGCCAATAGTCTACCATGCTGGCCCAATGCGGATTGGCAGACTTTACACACTCAGAGAAGTAAGAAAATTCTCTGCTATGCATGTTTCCTCACGATGTTTTCCTTCACCGTTTCAGACACGTGATATTTAATTTCTTAAAATGCATACAACTGGAAAGTTGGAGGTGCATGCCCCGAACCGGACTCGAACCCACATCTTCCGGAAACGGAGGCAGATGTCATATCCACTGGTCTATCACGGACTCGATAATGTTAAATTAATTTACCACTATCAGTTAAATAAAATGACCGGGACCAACAGCTTAACTTCTCCACCAACTTCTCAAACATGCTATTTTACTACAAATATCGGCATTTTTACACGACGAAAACGATTACAACAATGAAACATCGATTATATGGAAACAGTTTTTATTAACACATTGGATCATTGATCTTATACTTTGACAATGTGGTCTTAAGCTCAGTCCAGGAGCTTCATGCGAACTGCGATTGCTTGCTAACCTGCGCTGTGGCAGCGTCATGCAAAATGCAGTGGGATCATTTCCTCCCGAGAGTGTCGGGTGGGAAAGGAAGGGCCTCGAAGCTTGGCCTCCTTGCCCGAGAGCGCGGGGGAACTTGCTCCCCTGGTGATTTCTTCCAGCTCCTTTCAGGGCTGAGGCTTTGTGGCATTGATGTCAGTTCAGGTACTCCATACGCTGGGGTAGCTTCATGCAAAATGCAGTGGGATCATCTCCTCCCGAGAGTATCGGGTGGGGGTACGAGCCTCGAGGCTTGTCCGATTAATACGTGGGGTAACTTGCGCCCCTGGTGATTTCTTCCAACCCCTTTTCGGGGCTGTGTCAGCTTGGTCTATGAGTCAATTTTGTTTTTTCAGTCTGCGGCCTTATTATGTAACTCGGTGTATTCAAGTAATCAGTCACTACATCGTTTTTCATCGTATTTTCGTTTTTGCGTTTTTTCATCGTATTTGTGATTTCAACGAAATGACACAATGATCGTCATTATACGTAAAGTAACATTAGTCTAGTAGCAGGTTAGCATGTTAAATCAAAACATCATTGCCACTTGTTGTAAAATGGCGTAGTCAAGGTAATTTCGTAGATATAACTATATTAGACGATCACAAAAACGAAAATACGACAAAAATTGATGTATTGACTTATTTTTTGAATGGTACACTGAGATGCATAATAACCCTGCTGATCGGTGCCCCTGCGTGGACTGCGATTCTTCAACTCTATCCTCACCAAAATGAAAAATGGCGACCGTGTTAGATCCAGTTTTGCCCACTGGGTCAGAAAAATTGTGTCGCTATACTATACTGTCACATCTGGCGTTGGTTTACATACGAACTAAACGACATTCCCCTCTATGCGCATCATAAATTTTATCGTTCCTATCTATGTAGCAATTCCAATAATTTAACGCCCTTGTCTCACTATAGAGGAGTTGTATGGGGTATAAACTGTGGTTTGCCTCTGCAGAGGAAACAAAAATACTGAAATATAGTATTTATAACTACTGGGAGTTGTAGCCGCGTGATGACATATTAATTCAATTCTATACATATTTTAAAACAGAGTCTCTCAGAGACAATCCAAAACTAGTAAACATATTTTCATGCGGTTTTTACTAATTTATAAAGTGATTGAGGAAGGTTTAAATATAAAAATTGTTATGTGAATTTTGTGTAAACCGGTTACATTGAAGATAATGGAAAATGTCAAGGCGCCTTCTTTAATCGAAAATGCCTTATCCCTTCGAGGTTTAACAAAACAATGCATGTGGTGGTGAGTTATTCTTCTGTTATAGTTTTACAAATGACGTTTTCGTTTAAATCGCCAGCTTTAACATTTTCTATGTTCTGTGGTTTTTAGGATAGGCTTGGTGTTAAAACTGTATTATACGACTGTGTGCTTAGTTTTAAATAAGTTTGTAAAATGGTGGTAAACAAAAATAAAATATACCCTGGCTGAGTTTTTCCTCGGCTCTTCTCGGACCAAGGCGCTTTGGAACCCTCGTAACTTTAAGTTTAAGTATTACCACTAATTTTAAGTTTTCGTCTATTATTACCACCATTAGATTAAATTAAATTATGACATAATACTGACATTTCAAAAGTGCTAGTAAACTAAGCCTTTTTTGAGTTTTAATAATTACTATGTTTTGGGTTCCATATCTATATCGAAAATGCGTGAAAGTATCAAGTAAATCCTACGGTCCTATGACATTGTATAAAAATTCCAAGTTTACGTAAGTCGAGGCAACTAGCCGCGGTGAAATTATTGGGTAAAATATTTTGGCACTGCGACTCCATGGCCCAAGGGTCTCCACGGTAAAAGGTAGAAAACATTAATCTATATATATATAAAAGAAAGTCGTGTTAGTTACTCCACTTATAACTCAAGAACGGCTGAACCGATTTAGCTGAAAATTGGCAGGGAGGTAGTTTAGAGCCAGGAGAAGGACATAGGATACTTTTTTTTTTGTAGGGTAGGGAAGGGGGGGTAGAGGTAGTTAAATATAAATATACTTAAACAATACACATCACTATATAGCCCCAAAGTAAGCATACAGAGTAGCTTGTGTTATGGGTGCTAAGATAGTTTATATAATAATATTAATATACAATTATATACTACATATAAATACTTATATAATGTATAAATACACACAGACACTGGAAAACACCCATGTTAATCACACAAATATTTTCCAGTTGTAGGAATCGAACCCACGGCCGTGGATGCAGAAAGCAGGGTCACTACCCACTGCGCCACGCGGCCGTCAAAGTTGAAAGTTTACATCGAGTTTCACGCGGACGAAGTCGCGGGCGTCCGCTAGTAATTTTATAAATTATAGTTTATGTTCAAAAGATAGATTATAGAAAACAGTATCAGTAAGAGTAATTCATCATTAACAGTAGTAAAACGTCCACGGCCCTCGAGTTTATCGCATCGGAACGATCCTTCAAGCAGAGTTTGAAGACAAAGGGCAAAAAAGGGATGATTGATAGCTGATATCTGTCTGCGACGGCCGATAACAATCGATCATGTCGCCGCCCGCTATACCTACTACATAAATCCCCATCGCTTTCGCCGTGAACGCAGCAATTGTTATACCCTAACACAATATTGATAGGAGACAATGGGCAGATATTGCCCCTGTATACGAGGCATGAGAGTGTGTGGCCCCATTTTTCAATTAGTTGCGTTCTACCTTCAGTTTTTTTTTATTCTTTATAAGTTAGGCCTTGACTACAATCTCACATGATGGTAAGTGATGATGAATCTAAGATGAAAGGGGTAAGTTATTGGGAGAAAGATGAAAATCCACACCCCTTTCGGTTTCTACACGGTATCGTACCCGAACGTCTTTGCCGGTAGGGTGGTAACTAACCACGGCCGAAGCCTCCCATCAGCTAGACCTGGACCAAATCAGAAAACCTCAATCGGCCCTGCCGGGGATCGAACCCAGGACCTCCGTGTTTTGAATTCACCACGCATACAACAAACATTGTGAGGAAACCTGTGCATCCCTTAGAATTTTCTTGATTATCTACGTGTTTAAAGTCTACCAATAATCATTGGGCCCAGCGTGGTGGACTATTACTTACCTATAACCTACTTATAATCTTGCCTAACTCCTCTTATTCTGAGAGGAGACTCGTGCTCAAAAGTGAGCCGAATGGATGTTAATGATGATGATGATGATGACATCTCAGTTTGATGGTTACAGGAAATATTCCTTGCGTGTCCTATAAAGTGTAAGTGTAAAAAAAAGTGTCTCTTGGCTCCACTTACCATCAGGTAGGTCATCTGCTGGGTTCGTCAATTATATTTAACTAGCGGCTGTCTGCGACTTCGTCCGCGTGGAATTCAGTTTTTCACTTACCCCGCAGGAACCATGGATTTTTTCCGGGATGCGTATTCTATATTCTATTTGCATTCTAAATTTCAGCCAAATCGCTTCAGTAGCCGCAGCGTAAAGGAGGAACAAACATACACACTTACACTCACACACTTTCACCTTTATAATATAAGTGTGATTAGATGTCATTTCACCTCAGGTTGATCATAGGGCACCATTTTGTACAAAGTATTCCTTACGTGTTCTATGAAGTATAAGGTACTCTGTTTAAAGGCATTGGCTCCACTTACCATCAGGTAGGTCATTTGCTTGGTTCGTCAATTATAATTATAAAAAAAAAACATTATAATTTTTAACAATCAAAAAGAGCCCTTTTTGCTGTATATTCATTATGAAACTCAAAACAAACATCGCGAGGTTTATCTCGATAAAGTACACCAGTCCGATGGACTGCTTAAAATCAATGTAATTGGCTTCCATCCAATCGAATAGGCGCGCAATCAGAGAGTATTTTAATTAATTTTGTCCATTTAATTGGTTTTATGACTGCGGTATTAAATTCATGTTATACTATTTAAATAACTTCTGTAGTGCAGCTGATGCTATGTCCTGGATTCGATTCTAGTTTGAGTTAATTTTAAAATTAATGAGTCAAAATTTCTCCTGGTAAATTAGTATATAGAGAAATAGAGAATTTTAAAAATACTTGTATCTAAAGAAATACCGTAAAGTGGATAATATTATAATAAAATAGTAGGTATTAATTTTAAAAATTCGTTTAAACTTTTATTTGCTTGCTCTTTTTAGTGACTTTTTAAACTTTAAGACAACACACCTTCAGTTTTTACTGCGCAGTTTTGACTGTACAGTAACTGTGCAGTTACTTGATTTTATCTGTACAGTTACTGCGCAGTTTTAACTGTACAGTTTTATTTATAACGAAATATCGATTAGATACAGTTGATACAATGAAACTGTAGGTATATAGCCCTCATTAAGTTTATGATTGGTATGATGTAATGCACGTCGCGACCAACACACGATCAGTTTGATCGTCTGTCAAAGCGTCAGCGCTGCAGGCATGCGAGATTACTTGATCATCACCATCATTCAACATCAGGCGAGTCAGGGGCTAATTATTTATCAATATATAAAAAAAATAATTTTGTTAAGGGACTAGCGCCAAGTGATGATGATGATGTACCCGGGCACTATTAGAACGTAGATACCTACTTAAGCGTTTTGCCGATCAATTTTCAAAATGACCCAACTCTTGGGTGTACGAAATAGCTCCCAATGAACAGGATCAGATCGAAAGCCGGCTAATACGAGCGACGCTTCCCGATCCGGCTGTCGGCCTAACTGCCTCGTTATCGGATAAACACGCCTGCCCTCATTTGCCTAAATACAATGTTAGTACAATTCGACTCAAATTAGTTCCAAGTAGTTCCTCTGACTGTTGGTGATAATTGATTGATTGATGGTGATTAATTAAAAAAAAAACCTGGCTAGGTTTGTTGGACTAAGGCGCGTTTAGAGCTTCGTTAATTTAACGTTTTCGACTAATTGAGTATAATTATAATATTAATACCTGACGAAATAAATGAGGTTACCACACCATTGATGAGTTCCTTAATAATAAAGATGCTTGGAAGCCGTTGGATCAGCTTCCACCTTCACACAAAAAGTAAAACTATAAGTAATTGTAATGTTGTCATCAATTGTAAATTATAATATTGTATGATTTTTTTGAAGAGCAACTGTTGAGTTTCTTGCCGGTTTCTTTTCAGCAGAACCTGCCTTCCGAACCAGTGGTACATATTTTACAAATAGTCAACTGACGTATCAAAAGTGCTCGTAAACTGAGCATACTTGAAGTAAATGAATTTAGAATTTAAATGTATATTGACTATTGAATATTAGTAATAGTTAATTTGAAGGCTTGGTACAGTCATTATTGAAAGAAATATGCACGGACTGATTTTAATAGGACATTCACTAGAAGATAGAAAATGTTATTGATCAATATATTGGCTACTTTGTATCTCGGAAAATTCCGTGGTTTTGGATTTGTGAAACATACATTTTACGCGGAGAAATTCACCAGCGTTAGTTAATATATTAATAAAAATGTTTTTTTTTGCTCATCCTTCTTACTAGAAAGATCAATTTATAAAATCAAGTATATAGAAGATACATTCAAAGAACATCAATTTCTTAACAAAATAATGATGGTTAGTAAGGAAGTAAAAGTTTTTGGGAATTAAAAATTAAGCCACTTTTGCTCTGACCGGTTGAAATATGAGGCAAAGCTCACCGCCCGGACGTTTTATTAAATTATAATATTATGGGTTGCTTCACACACATCAGTCATGCCTCCAACAAGTTGCTTATTTCTTACGCTAGTATAAAATACTTGACTTTATTATATACACCATAGTTATATATAGTAGTTAACACGTGCATATTTTTTATTTTTAAGTATTTAACAATAAATAATTTTACTCTACAAGAATCATGAAATGTTTCAAAATTGGAGTATGAGAACCAATTAAATAAATAAATAAATTACATATACTAACTGACACCGCGCGGTTTCACCCTCGTGAAGCTACTAAGTACCCACACATACTGATGTGTGTGGGTACACCCTTAACCACGTCAAAACGTCCGTATACGTACGAGTTGTGGACAAAATGGAGTAAGCCGCCTCGCGAACTTTTTCAGTGGGAATTTATTAGTGTGTAAGCCGGAACGGAAAATGACCCGAGCGTTTTACTACAACGACCCTTTGTAATAATTTATATGGGCGTGTCTCTGCAGCTTTTTATATGCAAGATAGGCTTGTTTGACCATGATCTCACCTGATGGTGGGCGATATAGATATAGAAGATGGGATACGCTTGCCTAGAAAATACCTTGTTCTGCCCAAAGCTTTGACGGCGTCCGTGGCGCTGTGGTATGCGCAGTGGATTTACAAGACGGAGTTTCGATCCCCGGCTGGGCCGCTTGAGGTTTTTTTAATTGGTCCAGGTCTGGCTGGTAGGAGGCTTCGGCCGAGGCTAGTTACAACCCTACCGACAAAAGACGTACCGCCAAGCGTTCCGGTACGATGTCGTGTAGAAACCGAAAGGGGTGTGTGTGGATTTTCATCCTCCTCCTAACAAGTTAGCCCACTTCCATTTTAGACTGCATCATCACTTATCATCAGGTGAGATTGTAGTCAAGGGCTAACTTGTAATTAATAAAAAAAAATAGTTATAAGAGTCAAGAACACACAGACTTGGGAAAGCTATTCCAAACCCTAGCCGTGCGTTTGAGAAAAGAAGACGCAAATCCTTTTTTACCAGTCTTAGGGATATCAACAACTTAAGGATGAAAACACAAACGATGTCTTGCAGTGCGATGGTAGAAAGGGGAAGGTGGTGTGACGTCAAATTATTCCTGAGCACACTCTCCGAAATATCACATCACACAAATATTATAAAGGCGAAAGTTTGTGTGTAAGTGTGAAAGTGTGTATGTTTGTTATGTTGAAGCGATTTGGCTGAAATTTGTAATGGAAATAGATCTTTTCGTAGATTTGTGAAAAACTAAATTCCACGCGGACGAAGTCGCGGGCGTCCGCTAGTATCCTATAAAACACTACTTTTCATAATATTATCATATGCCTATTTTCAAATGTCCACTTCAGGGCGCAGTCCTCATCGTTAATATTGAGAAGCGGATGTTGGGGCTTAAACCCACAACGCAAATGCAATTAATTGTAGACGTCCACTGATCCGCATCTTACGTATCGCATCAAAGTTACGACGAGTAAAATAGGCTATATTAAACCTACAAATTTACACTGCAAACAGAAACTTCGTGGGTTACTGCTAGTCATATTAATATTATAAACGCAAAAGAAAACCTTCTATTTGTCTGTCTCTCAGTCTATCTGTTACCTTTTTACAGCTAAACAGATCTGGATGAAAAAAGAGATAAATTAGATCCTGGAGTTAAACATAGACTATTTTTCATCCAACAAAATCCAATGTTACCGCGGGATTTGTAAAAAAAAACAAACATTCCATAACCTACCAATAATGTTAATAAAACGAAAAACATCACAATTTTATGAGAACATGAAATTAACAGAACGAAAATTTGGCACGGACGCCACATCGTGTTGACATTGCGTACACAGAGCCCTTATTTATTTTAGTGCGCGACGTTCTAAGGCGCGCGGTCCGACACTTGGCAGCGCTGCGGCGAATGCATCGGGGCTTGTGTAACTTTGTCCCGCTTCTGTGGACCGCAGTTTAAACCTTTCGCTGTTGTATTTATTAACTGGCTACCTCTATCAGTGTAACAAAGTATAGTATTCTTGCAAGCTATTATTTGATTGTTTCCTTAGTATTTATCGAAAGCAAAACACACTTAAAAAAGTAGACAAACTATACCACATTTATTGTCAAACGTATCGTAATAAAAATGCAACGGATAATAAAAGGAAAAACATCACAATTTTAAGAGTAAAACATGAAATTAACAGAACGAAAGTTTGGCACGGACGCCACATCGTGTGGACATTGCGTATACAGAGCCCTTATTTATTTTAGAGCGCGACGTTCTAAGCCGCGCGGTCCGACACTTGGCAGCGCTGCGGCGAATGCATCGGGGCTTGTGTAACTTTGTCCCGCTTCTGTGGACCGCAGTTTAAACCTTTCGCTGTTATATTTATTAACTGGCTACCTCTATCAGTGTTTGTAAGCTTTTATTTTATAAATGGCTACATAAAGCATCAATGTATCATTGCAAGATTTTATTTTAAATTGTGTAAGGTAAAATTTTGAAAGTTAAATTAGAAAGACTTCTTAACGTTCGATCGGATTCTTTGTTATTATCTTTGACGACGTTGCAATATTGTAGAATGCGCTAGTATGATGCCTGAGGTCTTAGTAACTTGGGACTATACGTGCATATAAAGTGAAAGTTTGATTCGTTATAAAAATTACCTTCAATCTTACACACTAACGCGGTACCTGCCAATTGTCGTACGCTTGTAGGTAACGCTTGTAGGTAAGTATGAACACCCCACTACTTCCAAAAGTAGACAAACTACATCATATTTACTATCACATGTTTAGTAAATATATCTTATCTAAGTATACCACTCACTACGACATCCATTACTAAACAGATTTCTAATAGCAGACTTTTATTTTATTAACTGGCTACATAAAGTATCAATGTATCATTGCAAGCTTTTAATTTTAACTTATGTGTGAAGTATGCCAATCCGCATTGGGCCAGCTTGGTGCACTAATGTTACGAGGGCCTACGAGTTCCATCTAACAAACTATAAATATACTAAACTATCTATATGTTATTATAAACATTGTCTGTTATTTGCTGATAATAATTCTTCAATGTCATGATTACAGTTTTTCGTTTATAAGATACTGATTTGACTAAACCTAAAGATTCTATCTTTAGCTTTATTATTTAAACTCAGATTAAAGTAAACTATTTACATTTTATAATTAATTTAAATATTATAATGATATTAATTTCATAATGTTAGATTAAGCCGTAAAACTGTTTAATTAAAAAGTAGTTGTAAGATACAGAAACCATTTTGAATTGTAAAACTGTTTGAGTCATAGTCGGTAATTATTTTGTCGTCTGGTAGTCAGTCGAGCGCGATCTTTGTTGGTGATAATACACTTTGTTGGAACTATACGAAGATTTTCATTGCTGAATACACATTCCTGACGTCACGCTGCCCGTCTCAGTAATACTAAGGCCTAACCCGTCGCATTCTGAGAGGAGAAAGTAAGGGTTGTTAAGGTAATAAAGCATTGGGCTATGTTTAGTACCTATACTACAGCCTTTCTTGATGAGTACTGTTTACCAACAAACAAATTAAAAATGAGGGTATAAACCACTAGTCATTTCACACCTAGTAATAAATATAATTAACTTGTTCTTAAATTAATGAAAATAAATGTGTTAACTACCTTCTTTTTTAATTTATTTGTTGGTAAACAGTACTCATCAAGAAAGGCTGTAGTATAGTGTATATGTGCAAAAAAACCAAAAACGCCTGGTATTGCTACGAATTCCGTACACGCGCCGTCGGTATTTTATTCAAGAAATCAGCCAAGTAACCAAACTCATGTAAATTTTAACACGATCCGACTTAAATCGATACGTGCCCACGGAATGTACGTAAACTTTGGACTTCATTACTGTCCTTCGTCCTTAATTTTATGTTATTGAAAGAGTTTTGAAGGTCTTGTTTACTTCCTTTAAATGTATTAATAAATATTTAACACGACATATCTTTTCTTTAAACAACAGTTTCGTCTGAAATAACTCAGTGCCTGAAGACAAAAGTATTAAAAAAATGCGTGTTGCTAGATGACAATTGTCAGATTTGTCTGGGCTAATATGTATGACAACAGAACGCTTTTTAATGGGACTTTATTTTTAATGGGACATTGGTAGATAGATGAGGTTCTTGAGGAACATATAGGCTACTTTTTACTTCAAAAAAGTTCATGGTTTTTTCGGGATAGGTTACCGTTTATCCCGAAAAATCAATGGTTTCCACGGGATTTATGAAAAACTGAATATCACGCGGACGAAGTCGCGTTCGTCCACTTGTATGTAATATATGTCGTGAGTCTAAAAGTCGTTCTAATCCGCTGCATAACAATGTTTCTCATCAACGCGGATTGAAAATAAAATAGTAGTATTTTAATAAGCAGAAAAAAATAATAATATTTTCTCAAGTCAATGGTTTACTTAGAAATAAGTAAATTCGTCCTGTCCCTCAATCACACGTGTATCGCCAAATCTTTGGGTCCGCAAATCCTTCTGAAGCCGCATCAGAATAACCCTTGATCAGCACTTGACTGACCCAAATTCACCCTCCTTGTACCTCTCGTTTTTGCCTATTTACAAAATACCGGGACTAAGATATATGCTCCGATTACTTTGAAACTTACTTCAAAGATATTTAATATTATCATTAGTTAAAGAGGGGACAAACCGTCAAAAGTTAATGTATACGAATCTATATTTTCATTATATTATATAACCTTATTGTGAATGCTTGTAGAATAAGTAATTTGATAATTTATCTTTTAGTACCACTTTTGTATCCATCAATTAAAGCTTTATTATAAGTTGTTGCCTAACCTAGTAGTAACAGATATTCTATGTAGAAACGGTCTGGAAGCGTATAAAAATTAAGAAAAATGTTTTTGATATTTTTAAGTTCTCTTCATATTTCAATTTCGATTTCCTGGAATTATTCCGGTGTCAGAATAAAACGGAACTTTGAAGTTAAAATTCTTATGGTTAGAAGATATCAAAGGCTTTTTACAAAGTACAAAAGTATGAGGATTTTGGGAAAAAAATTATGAAAAAAATGATTTTACAGTTCCGCATAGTGACGCCTTTACTATGACGATTTAAATTATTTAAAACTGTTTCTTTAATTTGAAGTCAATAATCTATCTTCTTCTATCTATCTATCTATACTATAATAAAAGAGTAGAAATCGAGTGTCTGTACTTTGCCCAAATTTAACTAAAATCAAGTTAGGGCGATTAGAAATGAGCAATAGAATACAAAAATATTTTTTTTAATTTTCTTGTCTGTCTGTCTGTCTGTCTGTCCTTCTGTCTGTATGTTCGCGCTATTCTCTGGTTCTACTGAACGGATTTTGATGTGGTTTTCACAAATAGATTAAGCAAAGTTCAGGGCAACATATAGGCTTTGTTTCATTAAGATCGGACAGATAGAAAAAAAGTTATCTTGAAAAAACCGGATTGCTCAAATTGATTCGCAGGCGTTATTTGGAGAAACGAGTTTTTCACTAAAACTGTGTAAAATCCATATTGAGGCACATATTCTATACTCAACTGACCAATTTGTTTGTTTATTTGGTTGAACGCGCCAAGCTAATCATAGGAACTACTTGAAAGTTCAGGTTCAAATCGGATAATTCTTTTTGTGTTTAAATAGTCACATTATCTGCTTTTTATCTATCTATCTATACTATAGTAAAAGAGTAGAAATCGAGTGTCTGTACTTTGCCCAAATTTAACTAAAATCAAGTTAGGGCGATTAGAAATGAGCAATAGAATACAAAAATATTTTTTTTAATTTTCTTGTCTGTCTGTCTGTCCTTCTGTCTGTATGTTCGCGCTATTCTCTGGTTCTACTGAACGGATTTTGATGTGGTTTTCACAAATAGATTAAGCAAAGTTCAGGGCAACATATAGGCTTTGTTTCATTAAGATCGGACAGATAGAAAAAAAGTTATCTTGAAAAAACCGGATTGCTCAAATTTATTCGCAGGCGTTATTTGGAGAAACGAGTTTTTCACTAAAACTGTGTAAAATCCATATTGAGGCACATATTCTATACTCAACTGACCAATTTGTTTGTTTATTTGGTTGAACGCGCCAAGCTAATCATAGGAACTACTTGAAAGTTCAGGTTCAAATCGGATAATTCTTTTTGTGTTTAAATAGTCACATTATCTGCTTTTTATCTATCTATCTATATCTATCTATACTATAATAAAAGAGTAGAAATCGAGTGTCTGTACTTTGCCCAAATTTAACTAAAATCAAGTTAGGGCGATTAGAAATGAGCAATAGAATACAAAAATATTTTTTTTAATTTTCTTGTCTGTCTGTCTGTCTGTCTGTCTGTCCTTCTGTCTGTATGTTCGCGCTATTCTCTGGTTCTTCTGAACGGATTTTGATGTGGTTTTCACAAATAGATTAAGCAAAGTTTAGGGCAACATATAGGCTTTGTTTCATTAAGATCGGACAGATAGAAAAAAAGTTGTCTTGAAAAAACCGGATTACTCAAATTGATTCGCAAGCGTTATTTGGAGAAACGAGTTTTTCACTAAAACTGTGTAAAATCCATATTGAGGCACATATTCTATACTCAACTGACCAATTTGTTTGTTTATTTGGTTGAACGCGCCAAGCTAATCATAGGAACTACTTGAAAGTTCAGGTTCAAATCGGATAATTCTTTTTGTGTTTAAATAGTCACATTATCTGCTTTTTATCTATACTATAATAAAAGAGTAGAAATCGAGTGTCTGTACTTTGTCCAAATTTAACTAAAATCAAGTTAGGGCGATTAGAAATGAGCAATAGAATACAAAAATATTTTTTTTAATTTTCTTGTCTGTCTGTCTGTCTGTCTGTCCTTCTGTCTGTATGTTCGCGCTATTCTCTGGTTCTACTGAACGGATTTTGATGTGGTTTTCACAAATAGATTAAGCAAAGTTTAGGGCAACATATAGGCTTTGTTTCATTAAGATCGGAGAGATAGAAAAAAAGTTATCTTGAAAAAACCGGATTGCTCAAATTGATTCGCAGGCGTTATTTGGAGAAACGAGTTTTTCACTAAAACTGTGTAAAATCGATATTGAGGCACATATTCTATACTCAACTGACCAATTTGTTTGTTTATTTGGTTGAACGCGCCAAGCTAATCATAGGAACTACTTGAAAGTTCAGGTTCAAATCGGATAATTTTTTTTTGTGTTTAAATAGTCACATTATCTGCTTTTTATCGTAAAATGGTATGCAAGTTTTATTATCTATTATATTTTATTATCTATTCTATATCTATCTATCTTCTATATCTATCTATCTATCTACATCTATACTATAATAAAAGAGTAGAAATCGAGTGTCTGTACTTTGCCCAAATTTAACTAAAATCAAGTTAGGGCGATTAGAAATGAGCAATAGAATACAAAAATATTTTTTTAATTTTCTTATCTGTCTGTCTGTCTGTCTGTCTGTCCTTCTGTCTGTATGTTCGCACTATTCTCTGGTTCTACTGAACGGATTTTGATGCGGTTTTCACAAATAGATTAAGCAAAGTTCAGGGCAAGGGCTACTTATTAGATTGACCTAAAAGGAGATCATTAATTTTGGGCCTTTATGAAAGTGCCGGCCAACAAACAAAAATAGCACGAATTTGGCGCAATAGCTAATCTATACTTCTGTCAATTTCTGTACATAGATGATATTTTAAATTTTTTTATTAGAGGGCATTATACAATCGATACAAAATATTTATTTCGATTTCTTGTCTGACGGTCTGTCCGTATTTTTTGTTGACCGGGCATCACGATGAAACTACTGAATGAATTCAAATGAAATTTAGCACGGTATGAGAATATAATACGGAGCAGGATAAAGTATACTTTTTATAACGAAAATAAAATCTGAAAAAAATCTGGGTTAAAAGTTTGTATGAAAAGTCCTCCTTTTTTCCTGGTCGCGCGCACTTTATTATAGACCGGCCTTCGGCCTAGAGCTTATGATATGGCCTCCGACTGTGGTTACGGCTGGGTATTTTAACCAAGCACAAAAAACGGAACGCGCGGCCTTCGTTCGCGCACTGTATTATAGCCCGGCCTTCGGTCGGGGGTTTGTGATGTGGCCTCTGATCGTGGCTACGGCTGGGCATTTTACCGATGCACAAAGAAAGGAACGCGCGGCCTTCGGCCGCGCACTTTATTGTGCACCGGCCTTCGGCCGAGGGTTTGCGATATAGCCTCTGATCGTGGCTACGGCTGGGTATTTTACCCAAGCACAAAAAACGGAACGCGCGGCCTTCGGCCGGGGGTTTGTGATGTGGCCTCTGATCGTGGCATCGGCTTGGCATTTTACCGATGCACAAAAAACGGAACGCGCGGCCTTCGCCGGCCGGGAGTTTGTGATGGGGCCTCCGAACGTGGCTTAGGTTGGGCATTATACCCAAAAAACGGAACGCGCGGCCTTCGGCAGTGGGTTTGTGATATGGCCTCTGATTGTGGCTACGGCTGGGTATTTTACCCAAGCACAAAAAGCGGAACGCGCGGCCTTCGGCCGCGCACTTTACTGTACTCCGGTCTTCGGCCGGGGGTTTGTGATGTGGCCTCTGATCGTGGCTACGGCTGGGCATTTTACCCAAGCAAAAAAAACGCGCACTCTTTATATCCCGGCCTTCGGCCGGGAGTTTGTGGTAGGGCCTCCGACCGTGGCTAAGGTTGGGCATTTTACCTAATCACAAAAAACGGAACGCGCGGCCTTTGGCCGCGCACTTTATTGTACACCGGCCTTGGCTGGGGGTTTGTGATATAGCCTCTGATCGTGGCTACAGCTGGGTATTTTACCCAAGCACAAAAAACGGAACGCGCGGCCTTCGGCCGCGCACTTTATTGTACCCCGGCCTTCGGCCGGGGGTTTGTGATATGGCCTCTGATTGTGGCTACGGCTGGGTATTTTACCTAGGCACAAAAAACGAAACGCGCGGCCTGCGGCCGCGCACTTTACTGTACACCGGTCTTCGGCCGGGGGTTTGTGATGTGGCCTCTGATCGTGGCTACGGCTGGGCATTTTACCGATGCACAAAAAACGGAAAGCGGAAGGCACTGTTTTGTAGCTCGGCCTTCGGCCGGGAGTTTGTGATGAGGCCTCCGAACGTGGCTAAGGTTTGGCATTATACCCAAAAAACGGAACGCGCGGCCTTCGGCAGTGGGTTTGTGATATGGCCTCTGATTGTGGCTACGGCTGGGTATTTTACCCAAGCACAAAAAACGGAACGCGCGGCCTTCGGCCGCGCACTTTACTGTACTCCGGTCTTCGGCCGGGGGTTTGTGATGTGGCCTCTGATCGTGGCTACGGCTGGGCATTTTACCCAAGCAAAAAAAACGCGCACTTTATTGTATAGGGGTTATGATTTTGTATTTTTCATATATAAAAAAATCGAAAATGTAAATAGAAGGGGCGAAGGGTTTGAAAATGTACATCGAATTTCACGCGGACGAAGTCGCGGGCATCTGCTAGTTGCTTAATAAATTACAGGAAAAATGTGCCTATGTCTATAATTGTATCTGTCTATGCAAGCAAGGGATATACACTGAAGTAATCACCATACACGCCATTTAAAAAAATATTTACTGGACGCAGGATAAAATATACCTGCAGAGCTCTTCGGTAATGATTTTTGTATAACTCCCAAGTGTGACTTTCGAATTGACTTCTATTTCTCTTTATTTAACACGATAGTATAGAAAGAGAATGATAGTGGATACAAGACATCATTATAGAATAACACTCCTGTACTGCAGAATAGCCACGTTATACTTTACTATAACTTTTTAATTATCATTCAATAGCCGCTCTATCTTTTAAATCTATACAACTTATTCGATTTCCTCGATCTATTTTGCGTAGGCTATTGAAGATTAGTTGAAAGGCTGAACTATTTTAGTTTATTTCGGCATATTTAGCTATTTATCTCCATATTTAGTGTTGTATTAGATAGAGATGAAATCGAAATTACTCGTCTACATTACAGTCATAATATGTCATCAATATTGTTCAAGAAGCCCTCTTAAGGTGTTGTAATTGAAATAAAGAACGAAAATACATTTATTACAGACTACATAAAACATCGTGAGTGTTATTAATATTAAATGATTATAAAGCACGGCTAAAATAATCCTCTGACCTAATATCACGTGAGTTTTAGCCGTGTTTCTTAATCATTTATATATAACGGAGCAGGAGTTTCCGAGGGGTTTTTTTAAAAGAGTGACGTCAGCATTGGTGACGTCACAATCGTCGGCATCTTGTCCATTGCTCATACTAGTATTAGATTCTTGCAAAGAAAACTTCACGAGTGCTTGGTAAACTTCGTTTAATTATCTAGCAGCGTAACGACGTCACAGAGAGGTCCGTGCTGTACGTCAGCACGACTACGAATGCCCCTGCCGCTGCAGCGCGTGCCTTTATATTGAGATTGTAGTGGGGAGCTTGTAATGAGTCACGTGTTTTCGCCGTTCAGAATCGTTCGGCAATGACGTAGTTCGTTGCATGTTGTTTTACGCCGCCATTTATAAAACATACAGAACCCCATAATATCATATTTAGGACAACCTTGAAGAGATCCTTTTTACAGCATTGTGTTGCATGTACCAAGCAAATGTTGGACACACACATATTTGGAAACTATTATATAAATATTGATAGAAAAGATGTCCTATTAACGCTATTCTAATCCCATTATCAAAATAGGCACGGCTTACCTTCACCCTCGTCAGGGCTCAGTGCGTAAAATCCAACGTTAACGTATTTGGAATCAATTAGTGACACAAAGGTGGTTTGAATTTCAAAGTGTTTGCTATGTAATCTGCGGTCACGATACTGGCCTTAGTTAAAGCTATCGGTCCCTCGGTCATAGTTACCTTGTAGTTTAAATTGAACTAAGACTAATAATCATGAGAAAATGAGGAAGTGTCAACCTGATGGAGTATCACATTCGTGATGTTATCAGACTACCTATCATAGGGTTCAGGGTTCAGGGTTTGGTATGCAAATAATGTATGGAAAAAGTCAGGTGAGTACTTCGACTAGCGTTGTAATTTTTATTCTTTACAAGTTAGCCCTTGACTACAATCTCACCTGATGGTAAGTGATGATGTAATCTAAGATGGTAGCAGGCCAACTTGTTAGGAGTAGGAAGACAATCAACACCCCTTTCGGTTTCTACACTACATCGTACCGGAACGCTTAATCGCTTGGCGGTACGTCTTTTGTCGGTAGGGTGGTAACTAGCCACGGCCGAAGCCTCCCACCTGCCAAACTCCTCCAAAGTCCTCGAGTGAAACTCTGCTAGCAAATTGTGAAGTACCAATAAAAATTACCTCTTTATAATATTTTTGAGTTTACTTAGAAGATACTCGTTGATGCTTTTTAGGTAGTCGCCCCAATTTTATTAACTTTACGAGTTTTTGTGTATCTGTGTGTTACACAGTCGCTCTATGCTGAGGGGATTTATATGGAACTTGGCATAACAGCTCGTGTGGATTAACTTGTCACCTTGCTCGAATTATGTTTGTACTGTGTTTGTTTGGTTGTGTTTGGTATTTAGTATGAGACATACGGTTATCAACCCATATTCGGCTCAGTGCTGAGCTCGAGTCTCTTCTTAGAATGAGAAAGGGGTCAGGCCTAAGTTCACCACGCTGCGGATTGGCAGACTTCACACTCGCAGAGAATTAAGCAAATTCTCTGGTATGCAGGTTTCCTCACGATGTTTTCCTTCACCGCTTGTGAAGGTGTATGAGACATACGCTGCTTATGTATCCCGCTATTTTCACAGAAATAAGATCTACGTTTTTACGATTGAAAAGAGTGAAAGGGCATCTTCTAGGCAAGCGCGTTAGGTCACATCTACACTTACCATCAAGTGTTCGTTATCCATTTCATATAAAAAAAATCTAATGAAATACCACAGTATAAAAGTGAATAAATACTATGACCTAACAAATGAACTAACTAAGAATGGCTATGTAGTTAGACTATACGCCGTAGAAGTAGGCGCGAGAGGATTACCAGCAAAATCTCTCTATAACTTGCTTAAAGACAACGCCTCTCTAGAAGTGCAGCTAGGTCTATATTAGAACGAGTATCCAAGGCTGCTCTACCAAATTTGGCTAGGTCGGGAGAACAACACGAGCAGAGAAGGGGAGTGTGTCAAGCAATTCCTTAACCCTAGTAGTCACAAGTCCTGGGCTTTGCTTGGTGTTTTTCTCTCTACCAAGCGATGGAACTGGCACCTGCACGGTGATTCCATGGAATGCTAAGATATTCGTCTCATCCTACTTGTAAAGTCGGTAAAAAGCGAGCCTCTTAAAGCCCTTAGAGATTTCTTATTCGAATTAATTAATGCGGAAGTAAAGCTGAGCATTTTGTTATGAACTACCAAATGGAAAAACATCCTTAAACTTTGAGAGAGAGCCGAGAAACGAAATTAAGTTAATGTTCCACTCGCTCTGCCAAGACATTCTTAGTCTTCTTATTCTTAAGGAGTACATTAAAGTAATGATATTTAGTTTTTGAAGTTTACTTCATAAGAATCGATTTTCTATATACTGCTCCCGGTATGAAAGAAGTATAGGCAGTAAAATTCAATGAACGAATGACAGCGTTACGTTTTTTGTGCGCAACCTATTCTGGGCACCTTTCACCATGCGTTGCCGCCAACTCCTGCTCCTCTGGTGCTCCTCGGTTGCGCACCTTTCACTTTTCCGACATAGTATTGAGACGTGCATAGTGTATGCTGCGGGGCAACATACACCTATTTAGACAGTCCATTTGAAAGAGTAAACTGCTTTCGTGCGTCGGAAAATAGTCGCCATATAGCGTGACATAGCATCGCTGTTTAGGTGGACAACTGAGACTTTGTCTGTTTTTTGGAATTAAACTTAGTACATAATTTATCTTGGTTGCTTGAGCTTATTCGACTTTTTTGGGCGTACGTTTTTAATTAGCTCTGTTGCTATTTGTCCCAGGAGCCTGTGAGATTTAGATAAAAAGTAAAGTTCATATTATTACAAAAAAAAAAGTGTGTGTCAGCTCCGACGCACAAATGTTGTTTAATCTTTCAGATCGACTGCCTATAGGTGTATGTTGCCCCGCAGCATACACTATGTACGTCTCGATACTAACGCCTGAAAAGTGAAATGTGCGCAGAATAGGTTGCGCAAAAAACGTAACGCTGTCATTCATTCATTGAATTTTACTGCTATACTATACTTTATTCATACCGGGGACTCAAAAATCGATTCTTAAGGAGTAAACTCCTAAAACTAAATATCATTATTTTAATGTACATACTCGAAACAAGCTAAGAATGTCTTGGCAAAATGAGTGAAAGGTGCGCAACTGAGGAGCAGTGTGATTGTAAGAGGTAAAGTTTGTGTGGTTGTAGGGGTAATCTCTGGATCTACAGAACCGATTTTGAAAATTCTTTCACCGATAGAAAGCTACGTTATTTGCGAGTGTCATAAACTATGTTTTTACTCCGTGTTCCTACGGGAACAGGAACTATGTGGGTGAAACCGCGGGGCATCTTTTAGCGGCATTTTTTTGTCTTTTAGAAATTTTGCATTATCTCCGAAACTATATGACTAATTAACATACTATATATAAAAATATAATATAGCCTATAGCCTTCCTCTATAAATCTCCTAAATAGGCTATCTAACACTGAAAGTGTTTTTAAATCGGACCAGTAGTTCCTGAGGTTAGCGCTTTCTATCAAACAAACAAACAAACTCTTCATCTTTATAGTATTAGTATAGAGTATAAGATTCTTATTGAAAACAAAACTATCTTCGTTTCGTTTGTCGAACCCAATTATAATAATTTTTCTTAGAAAACAAAGTCAAAGTCTTATTTTGTGAAAATCAGTCATTTTTTTATTATACTATTAACGAACGCTTCGTCCACGTGGAGTTGCTTTTTTTAAATAACTTTTCTCCGTTCTCAATGAAACGAAAATTGCTTAAAGTTAGCTTCAAGCTTTCACAATGGTAAAACATGATTTATCCATTAGTTCGTGAGATGTTTCAACAAATTACCGAAATTAAAATACCTGTAATAATTAAAATGTCTTCATCATTTTTTTTCATTTTGAAACACATTACGACTTTTATTTAGAAAAGCTCATCACAATATATCGGAAAAGCACTTGACGTACAATATAGTTTATAGTTATAGTTGACATACGCTTAGAAGGGATTTTGCGAGAGGGCCGGATTATGGAAGTCTAAGGGCGAACGAAGTAGAGCGTTCACTATATTAATAAACATGCTCGTAAATAAAAAAAAACAACCCTTCTGTAAGATCCCTTGTCCTCACTGTAATAGCAGCAAATCACTGCTTCATCACTACAATATTATGGCTTGTACCGGACGTCCGATCTCCACCAGCGACAACGACAGAGTGGCTCTTTACCCCTCGAGTATATACGAGACAGTGAATCGTCGTCATCAACCCATATTCGGCTCACCGCTGAGCTCGTGTCTCCTCTCAGAATGAGAGGGGTTAGACCAATAGTCCACCACGCTGGCCCAATGCGGATTGGCAGACTTCACACACGCAGAGAATTAAGTTAATTCTCTGGTATGCAGGTTTCCTCACGATGTTTTCCTTCACCGATTTGAGACACGTGATATTTAATTTCTTAAAACAGACAATTTTTTTTAGATTTCGTGAGACAGTGAATATAAGTATCTATTTAGTAGACACAGACACTACACATTCTATGGAGATTACGCTCCAAATGTAGTTGAGATTTCAAAGTTGTAGTCTAGTGGACGGACACTTCAAAGATTCCGTTATGTAGTCGACAACCAATTATCCTGTACTCGTAAATCAGTATAATGAAACTGTCGGATTTCTGGTGGCCCATTTTTTACCGTCCCTAATTAAATTTAATTAAGACGATAAATATTTTGTCAGACGCTCACTGAATGTAAATCCCAATTTCAAGAGATACAATAAAAATACAAAAGTCGAGTTTAATTTCGGCTTTTGTTTCGGGAAACTTTTAAAAACGTAAAAACAACTAATCTCAAAAGATAACTTCCTCGAGGGATTTTTACAAAAAAATAAAGCTACGAAATTGCTTTTTGACTGACAAAATGGAGGTTTCAAATGATCTCGTATATTCAGTTATACTAATTACTCCCAAATCTTTGAGGGGTTGTGACATTAAATAATGGATAGAACAACAGTGAGCCGAATATTCGTTTTTAATGATCATGAAGATGAAAAAAATGTAATTTTAACTGGAGTAAGTAAGTAAGTACATCAACCCATATTTGGCTCGCTGCTGAGCTCGAGTTTACTCTCAGAATGAGAGGGGTTAGGCCAATAGTCCACCACGCTGGCTCAATGCGGACAGCGGCAGACTTCACACACGCAGAGAATTAAGAAAATTCTCTGGTACTCAGGTTTCCTCACGATGTTTTCCTTCACCGTTTGAAACACGTGATATTTAATTTCTTAATTACGTACGGGTACGGGAACTACGCGGGTGAAACCGGGCTTCGGCAAGTATAAGATAAATAAGTCCAAGGAAAATTGTATAACTTGTTTTGCTATTATTAATTTCATTACATTTTGAAATACGTTATCTGATATCATCAAATTCCACGAAAAATAAGAGACTATTCACACATGGTTTCCGTTTCAGTGGTCCGATTTATCGGATACGTTTTTTTTCATCCATGGCGAGTTGTATGAGCGTCTTCACATATGATACAGTATTCAGTACACAGTTAAAAAAATGTGAGCCGTCACGGGACGCCTTGCAGATTTGTAACATCGACATTATTTTGTAAAAGTAATATGCAGAAAAGAACAGATTGTGATAGGATCATTACGATTTTTTTCGATTGCGCATGGCGACGCGTCGCCACGCGACACACTACTGCATATAGACTGTATATATACATACCATCATATAGCGTGGCGTGGCGACGCATGACGCGTCGCCGCGGCATGCGTCGCCACGCCAGAAATCGATTTTACGTGCTATATTCACATAAAAAAACGGTCCGGTAAATTATGACATTCCGTACAATTTTGCCGGATAGAAAATGGGCGGGGGTGAGGTGGAACTATGAGTCGTCTCCTCGCCACTGACATACGAGTAAACTGAAAGCGTCTTCTGTAGGTCTTAGCACCAAGTTACATCGATTCTTCCTTCTCCGCCGACGTATGTACCAATACAACATGACAACGTTCTTCCTGGTTCTCGTAGAATAGCAGCGGTATACTGTGAATTTGCTTGTGAACATCGTATCCATTAATGACGGATACGTTGAACGTTATACGTGTGAACAATGCATAGTGCATAGTTTTTTGTTGTATTCGTTAAAACGGTGACTGTGTAAACGGGCTCTAATGTTGCTTAGAATTTGAACATAATTTTATCTGATTTCATTAAAATTTAGATTATATCTTTTAAATAAGCTTGCGAAGTTGTAAATAAATTTCAGAACGACAATACTTTGTTAAATAGTTGAAGAAATCATTAAAACCCTATAACTATTTCGTTTATACAAAACTATTGCTATAGAAAATAATAATCAAATTCAAAAGACGTCCTGTGAAAGTCACGATCAAGAAAATCTGACTTTGAAACAACTTTATCTTGAATAAATAATTACTTAAGTTATATTGTCCTTTCTGATCCCTCGAGATGCGAAGAACTTCAAGTTTTACAAGCGCCATAGGTTCAATATTAAACAAATTTCGTAGTAATGAAAACTGAAATACTTGTGGGAATTTTGATAAAGTTCGTGAAACATTGGATTGGCTACTATGAATTTGCCGCTGAGAAGATGGTTATGTAATTTTACTGTTATATTTTGTATCTATTGTAACCTCAGACCAATTATTGTATAGGACCTGCCTCGCTAGACGTTATTTTTCTGTCAAAGTATATGATCAACGATCTAATGCGATTATAAAAACTGTCTATATAGAATTGATGTTAAATAGTTGTAGTCGTGTTCGTCGGTTAAAGAGCTCCGTAAAAATACCTTTTTGTGTAATTGAATTGTGTAAAATATAAGATGTATACCAAATCTAAGCTCGTTTTCTTCAGAAAATGACAGACAATTTTGTTCGTGACTATGAGTGCGATACAGGTCCTTCTATAATTGGTCTAAGATTGTAACACAACTTTCCTACTGTTACTCACTATTTTATGTTGTCTGTGGTTGTATCTATGAGTCGGTCGCCATGTTTTTTCAGAATGATAAGGAGAGGAACGGATTGTGAATACCTGTGAATACTAAGGTGCGTAATGCGTGATATTATTTTTATTAATTGTGATTTACATTATTTTAGTTGGTATAATGTGAATATTAATTAATATTAAAAACTACTAAAGCATTAGTAGTGAAGTACATAATGAATTAATGCGTAATTGATTTTAGCGATTTATATTTTGTGAACAACAAATACTGTTTGAATAAATGGTCAAATCTGTGATTGTGATAAAATGATTTTTAATTAATTAACCATTTCTGAAATGTTATTCATCATCCATCCATCCTTCCATCCATTAGCCGATGGAAGTCCATCATCCATATGTTTATAGGTACTTCCAAATACCATGATCCAGTACCGCCTGCATCCAGCGACTCCCTGCGACTGTCGTCAGACTGCTGGTGGGAGGTTTCGGCCGTGGCTAGTTACCTACCCGCAAAGGGATTAAGCGTTCCAGTACTTTGTCATGTAGAAACTGAAGGGGTTGTGGATTTTCATTAGTCCGCTTCCATCTTAAATTGCATCATCACTTACTATCAGGTGAGATTGTAGTCAAGGGTCAACTTGCAAAGAATAAAAATAAATCTTGATTCTTGAACTCCTACCTTCCAAAGCCACCACGGCCCGTCTATACTAATACTATAAAGCTGAAGAGTTTGTTTGTTTGAACGCGCTAATCTCAGGAACTACTGGTCCGATTTGTAAAATTCTTTCAGTGTTAGATAGCCCATTTTTTAAGTAAGGCTATAGGCTATATATTATCCCAGTATTCAGACGGGAACGGACGCTACGCGGGTAAAACCGCGCGGCGTCAGCTAGGCTACCGTACTTACTTTTCCTAGGGGCAAGTACTGACAAAATTTTAGCTGTCACAAATTTTTATTTCGAACTCGGTGGTATAGGGTTATCTGCGAAATATATGTCATGGATTCCGTATATCATCATAATCATATTTTGGACTGAAATGTTTTAATTGGCAATATTTGTTAACATTGATTTTTTCAATAACTTACTATGTATTTACAATTATTTACACTAACCAAAAACAATAATAACGGCCTCCGTGGCGCAGTGGTATGCGCGGTGGATTTACAAGACGGAGGTCCTGGGTTCGATCCCCGGCTGGACCGATTGAGGTTTTCTTAATTGGTCCAGGTCTGGCTGATGGGAGGCTTCAGCCATGGCTAGTTATCACCCTAAGGGAAAATACGTACCGCCAAGCGATTTAGCGTTCCGGTACGATGCCGTGTAGAAACCGAAACGAGTGTGAGGTCTCATCCTTCTCCTAACAAGTTCGGCCGCTTCGACCTTAGATTGCATCATCACTTACCATCAGGTGATATTGTAGTCAAAGTTGGCTAACTAGTAAAAATATAAAAAAAAATATACTTAGTGGCACAAATATCCGCCCACTTTAATATGACACGAGTATATTAAAGTGGGCGGATAATTGTGCCTCTGAGTATATTTAACAAAGTACCTATGAGTGTACGACTGCAGGCCCTCGTTCTAAATAGGTATGTTCGACTCCATAGTGCTCACAGTAAAGTGACAAATGCTACGTCGCGCCCACTATGACGTGAAAAATGGACCTTCCAGATAACGGAGCGCCGATTGTTACGTGTGGTGTGTGGGTCACCCTTTAAAGTTAATCATTCACTTACATAAAATATCTTCTTACATTTTATTCTTTGATATTTTAATTTGAATTCGTTAGATTACCTTGTTTACTGTTAGATTACTGCAAGAAATCGCTACTTAGCGATAAGGCCGCCTTTTGTATGCTGATTTCTGATCTCTTCCTAATCTGTTTTTTATTTCACTTAGTTTTGTCTTTGTGGTGTGCAAATAAAGTATATTTATCTTTATCTTTATTACCAATTTCAATCTTATTCAAAGAGGTTTATGTATGGAAGAGCTGGTAGAATCGAAATCCAGTCCAGGGCATACACCTCCAACTTTTTAGTTGTGTGCATTTTAAGAAATGAAATATCACGTGTCTCAAACGGTGAAGGAAAAACATCGTGAAGAAACCTGCATACCAGAGAATTTTCTTAATTCTCTGCGTGTGTGAAGTCTGCCAATCCGCATTGGACCAGCTTGGTGTACCTACTATTGGCCTAACCCCTCTCATTCTCAGTAGAGACTCGAGCTCAGCAGTGAGCCGAATATAGGTTGATAACGATAAAATGTTCAGTTACCCGGTTAGGTAATGACAACATAGACATCAGATGATATTATGCATCAACCGAATTCCAACAATATCTACAAAGCCAAAATCTACAAGGTGATAAGATATCTAAGCGTTATCATTTCGTTCACGAGTAGATAGATAACTGTAATCATACGAACATAATGATTTCATCATTCTCTATTTCAATGGCTATGAACTATATTTTAATGTGATATTATTTTAATTATTGATACAAAATATATTTAATAAATAATAATAGTTAACAACAACATGCCACATACTTCGAAGAGCTGATGGACGTTGGGACCCCAAGGTGCTGGAATAGCAACCCCGCAGCGGAAAGCGCAGTGTTGGTCGATCCCCCACTAGGTGGACTGAGGACATCAGACAGTTTGCAAGGAATGCTAGCGATGCTGGCAGTTAGAAACCGTGTTGTATAGAAGTCCATGCAAGAGGTCTATATCCAGCAGTGGACATCCATCGGATGCTTAAGATGATGATGATGATGATGATGATGATGATGATGATGATTATAAAATTAATTCCTCCGCCGTGTATGTCTGCCTGACTATTAGTGATAAATTCAAACACTAAAATATACCCTGTAACACTCACAAATAACGTCTATGAATGACTGTCTAGTAGTAAAACAATTTTTAAAATCAGTTCAGTAGATTCAGAGATTTCCTCCTACAATACTACAAACTTTATCTCTTTATAATATTACTTTATATAACGAAATTATTTTATAACTAGCAGATGCCCGCGACTTCGTCCGCGTGAAAATCGATGTACATTTTCGAACCCTTCGCCCCTTCTATTTACATTTTCGAATTTTTTATATATGAAAAATACAAAATCATAACCCCTATACAATAATTTGCGCGTTTTTTTTTTGCTTGGGTAAAATGCCCAGCCTTAGCCACGGTCGGAGGCCCTATTACAAACCCCCGGCCGAAGGCCGGTGTACAATAAAGTGCCCGGCCGAAGGTCGCGCGTTTTTTGTGCTTGGGTAAAATGCCCAGCCGTAGCCACGATCAGAGGCCATATCACAAACCCCTGGCCGAAGACCGGAGTACAATAAAGTGCGCGGCCAAAGGCTGCGCGTTTCGTTTTTTGTGCATCGGTAAAATGCCCAGCCGTAGCCACGATCAGAGGCCACATCACAAACTCCCGGCCAAAGGCCAGACTACAAAACAGTGCGCGGCCGAAAGCCGCGCGTTCCGTTTATTGTGCGTCGATAAAATGCCCAGCCGTAGCCACGATCAGAGGCCATATCACAAACCCCCGGCCGAAGGCCGGTGTACAATAAGGTGCGCGGCCGAAGGCCGCTCGTTCCGTTTTTTGTGCATCGGTAAAATGCCCAGCCGTAGTCACGATCAGAGGCCACATCACAAACCCCCGGCCGAAGGCCGGTGTAGAATAAAGTGCGCGGCCGAAGGCCGCGCGTTCCGTTTTTTGTGCATCGGTAAAATGCCCAGCCGTAGCCACGATCAGAGGCCACATAACAAACCCCCGGCCGAAGGCCGGTGTAGAATAAAGTACGCGGCCGAAGGCCGCGCGTTCCGTTTTTTGTGCTTGGGTAAAATGCCCAGCCGTAGCCACGATCAGAGGCCATATCACAAACCCCCAGCCGAAGGCCGGTGTACAATAAAGTGCGCGGCCAAAGGCCGCGCGTTCTGTTTTTTGTGCTTGGGTAAAATGCCCAGCCGTAGCCACGATCAGAGGCCATATCACAAACCCCCGGCCGAAGGCCGGTGTAGAATAAAGTGCGCGGCCAAAGGCCGCGCGTTCCGTTTTTTGTGCATCGGTAAAATGCCCAGCCGTAGCTACGATCAGAGGCCACATCACAAACCCCCGGCCGAAGGCCGGTGTACAATAAAGTGCGCGGCCAAAGGCCGCGCGTTCCGTTTTTTGTGCATCGGTAAAATGCCCAGCCGTAGCCACGATCAGAGGCCACATAACAAACCCCCGGCCGAAGGCCGGTGTAGAATAAAGTGCGCGGCCGAAGGCCGCGCGTTCTGTTTTTTGTGCTTGGGTAAAATGCCCAGCCGTAGCCACGATCAGAGGCCATATCACAAACCCCCGGCCGAAGGCCGGTGTACAATAAGGTGCGCGGCCGAAGGCCGCTCGTTCCGTTTTTTGTGCATCGGTAAAATGCCCAGCCGTAGTCACGATCAGAGGCCATATCACAAACCCCCGGCCGAAGGCCGGTGTAGAATAAAGTGCGCGGCCAAAGGCCGCGCGTTCCGTTTTTTGTGCATCGGTAAAATGCCCAGCCGTAGCTACGATCAGAGGCCACATCACAAACCCCCGGCCGAAGGCCGGTGTACAATAAAGTGCGCGGCCAAAGGCCCCGCGTTCTGTTTTTTGTGCTTGGGTAAAATGCCCAGCCGTAGCCACGATCAGAGGCCATATCACAAACCCCCGGCCGAAGGCCGGTGTAGAATAAAGTGCGCGGCCGAAGGCCGCGCGTTCCGTTTTTTGTGCTTGGGTAAAATGCCCAGCCGTAGCCACGATCAGAGGCCATATCACAAACCCCCGGCCGAAGGCCGGTGTAGAATAAAGTGCGCGGCCAAAGGCCGCGCGTTCCGTTTTTTGTGCTTGGGTAAAATGCCCAGCCGTAGCCACGATCAGAGGCCATATCACAAACCCCCGGCCGAAGGCCGGTGTAGAATAAAGTGCGCGGCCAAAGGCCGCGCGTTCCGTTTTTTGTGCTTGGGTAAAATGCCCAGCCGTAGCCACGATCAGAGGCCATATCACAAACCCCCGGCCGAAGGCCGGTGTAGAATAAAGTGCACGGCCAAAGGCCGCGCGTTCCGTTTTTTGTGCATCGGTAAAATGCCCAGCCGTAGCCACGATCAGAGGCCACATAACAAACCCCCGGCCGAAGGCCGGTGTAGAATAAAGTGCGCGGCCGAAGGCCGCGCGTTCCGTTTTTTGTGCTTTGGTAAAATGCCCAGCCGTAGCCACGATCAGAGGCCATATCACAAACCCCCGGCCGAAGGCCGGTGTAGAATAAAGTGCGCGGCCGAAGGCCGCGCGTTCCGTTTTTTGTGCTTGGGTAAAATGCCCAGCCGTAGCCACGATCAGAGGCCATATCACAAACCCCCGGCCGAAGGCCGGTGTAGAATAAAGTGCGCGGCCAAAGGCCGCGCGTTCCGTTTTATTCTGCATCGGTAAAATGCCCAGCCCTAACCATGGTTGGAGGCCCTATCATAAGCTCCCGGCCGAAGGCCGGTCTATATTAAAGTGTTTTTTGTTCTTGGGTAAATTGACCAGAAAAAAAGGAGGACTTTTCAGACAAACTTTTAACCCCCATTTCGCCGCCTTCAGATTTTTTTTCGTTATAAAAAGTATACTTTATCCTGCTCCGTATTATATTCTCATACCGTGCTAAGTTTCATTTCAATTCATTCAGTAGTTTCAGCGTGATGCCCGGTCAACAAAAAATACGGACAGATAGACAGACAAGAAATCGAAATTAATATTTTGTATCGATTGTATAATGCCCTCTAATAAAAATTTTTAAAATATCTTCTATGTACAGAATTTAACAAAAGTATAGATTAGCTATTGCGCCAAATTCGTGCTATTTTTGTTTGTTGGCCGGCACTTTCATAAAGATCCAAAATGAATGATCTCCTTTTAGGTCAATCTAAGAAGTAGTTATTGCTTGAAACTGTAATAAAACTTGAATACTATTATACGATAAAAAGCAGACAATGTGACTATTTAAACACAAAAAGAATTATCCAATTTGAACCTGAACTTTTAAGTAGTTTCTATGATTAGCTTGGCGCGTTCAACCAAATAAACAAACAAATTGGTCAGTTGAGTATAGAATATGTGCCTCAATATCGATATTACACAGTTTTAGTGGAAAACTCGTTTCTACAAATAACGCCTGCGTATAAATTTGAGCAATCCGGTTTTTTCAAGATAACTTTTTTTCCATCTGTCCGATCTTAATAAAACAAAGCCTATATGTTGCCCTGATCTTTGCTTAATCTATTTGTGAAAACCGCATTAAAATCCGTTCAGTAGAACCAGAGAATAGCGCGAACATACAGACAGAAGGACAGACAGACAGACAGACAGACAAGAAAATTAAAAAAAATATTTTTGTATTCTATTGCTCATTTCTAATAGCCCTAACTTGATTTTAGTTAAATTTCGGCAAAGTACAGACACTCGATTTCTACTCTTTTATTATAGTATAGATAGAAGATGGTATAAAAAAATTTCGGTTGTATAATTTCCTATAATTTTATGATTGAGGAACCCTAAAATTACATTAACAAAGTCAGTCTGGCTAAATCCAAACACAATATAATAATGTTAAAATAATTTCAACAACAAGCTTTCATATTTTACAACACAAATCCACTGTATTCCTTTGCTTTCACGCTGTCATAGTGCTCAAAGCCTAAATAACATGCCCGGCAGGTTTTGTTAATCCCCTACCACGGGCTTAGCGTAACTATTCTCGCTTTAAAATATTTGGCACCCTCCTATAACATACAAATATAGTTTGCAATGATAATTTTATACTATAGATCGGTTACGCCCCTACAGAATCACCGCAAAAAATGTTCAGTATAATAAACTAGAAAACTGAGAGCACACATGCACAATTTTGTATTTAATTCCATTGTATATTTATTGTGTGTTTAGGAATTTTCCTAATAGGGATGATGACAGTTTTTTAAATTGTATATAAATTAAGAGTATACTAATAGTAAAACAATTTTGTAAAAGGAACAGGGTATTTGCGATCATTAAAACTATATTTTTTACACTTCCTGAACACACAACTCGACATTGTAGACGATATTTAGGTATTATTTGTTTAAATATCGTTTATTTTCTAGGACATAATCCTGGGAAATAAACTCAATTTTATAGGGAATGGATTTTTTTCCATCTTGATTCATCAATAGTTAATATATAAAAATCTCATCATCATAATTTCAGATATATATAATCGTAATTATGCACATGAAGGTCTAATTTCGAGTTTTCAATAATTTTAAGAAAACTCACAACTTTCGAGAATACTTGATAGTGGTTCGGATTATGGAGGTATTAAAGCAATTCAGTAGCAAATAGCGATTGGAAATAAGCAGCAAATACTATCGGTACATAGTAAAACCGCCAACAATAAATAACTGAACAAACTTAGCGGTTTAACTGTATCTACGAATAACATTTGTTTTACTAGTGTTACCTATACGTCGTCATCAACCCATATTCGGCTCACTGCTGAGCTCGAGTCTCCTCTCAGAAAGAAAGGGGTTAGGCCAATAGTCCACCACGCTGACCCAATGCGGGTTGGCAGACTTCACACACGCAGAGAATTAAGAAATTCTCTGGCGTGCAGGTTTCCTCACGATGTTTTCCTTCACCGTTTGAGACACGTGATAATTAATTTCTTAATAATAATTTAATCACACTAATATTATAAAGGCGATTGAAAGATTGTGTGTGTAAGTGTGTTTGTTCCTCCTCTAATACGCTGCGGCTTGTACTGAAGCGATTTGGCTGAAATTTGTAATGGAAATAGATTTTACTCTGGATTAACATATAGGCTACTTTTCATTCCGGAAAAATTTATGGTTCCCGCGGGATTTGTGAAAAACTGAATTCCATGCGGACAAAGTCGCGGGGATCCGCTAGTATTGAATAAAAGGCATTTTAAATTACTAAATAAAACTCAAAACTAAAACGACATCAAGCGAGTCGCAGGACGACATCAAGCGAGTCGCAGGGATTCGCTGGATGCAGGTGGCTCAGTATCGTGATGTTTGGAAGTCCATACAAAAGGCCTATGTCCTGCAGTGGACGTCCGTACGCTGATATGATGATGATGATGAAATAAAACTCTAAAATGCAGCAATTTAATAAAATAAAACGATAGCAACATGTAATGATTGTTGATGAATGTTCCTATGATTTTACCGACAAACTCTGGATAGTTATAATATTGTGATTGTGACCGTGACTGCTTAGCGACTATCGGATCAGGTGATATTACTGTTCCACATGACGATAATCTGGTTAAAGCCGGACCTTGCTCACGAGATTACCGCCATGTGGAATGTTGAGTCAACTATTATTGTTCCGATAGTTGTTTCAGTCAATGGTCTTATAGCGAAAAGCTTCGACCAACACCTTAAGAAGCTTTCGCTTAACTGTTGGATCAAGAGTCGGATACAAAAGGCAGTGATTCTTGAGACTGTGCGTCTTGTGAGGAGGTTCCTCACTCTGGAGACCACCGGTTGCTTGGGGCACTCAAATGTCCCGCAGCGAGAGGGTAGATTTTTTTTTATAAATTTTTAATAGTGTTTTGTATTTTATATTTATATTGAAAAATTTAAAAAAAAAGAACTAATAAATGAATGAGAGACGTAAATGATAGTGTGATTTAGGTAGGTTAACAAAAGAAGAGTATCTACAGAAAAATAATTCAAGCTAACCTATTTCCGGTACGAACGTGCGTCATCCGACGCTACAAATTGATTTCCCGTGTGTTTCACGCCTCGAAAGAGAAGCGAACCTAAGAGCCCCTGTACACTAGCGTTTGCACAGCTTAGGCGTTTGATAAACGCACCCATATGTACAAAACTCATTACTTATTGGATAGAAGCAGGCGTTACTTTGCGGAAGTTCATCATGATTATATAATGATTTATTTATTTTGCTATAATCCGCGAAAAGTCGACGAACCCATGCGACAACGTCACCCAGGTCCGGCAAAATACTCTCTACGTACGTTTCACCCCGAAACCGGACTTTGCAATTGCACGTTGTAGAGTCAACATCTCCTGAGGATGCTCCGGTTTCGGGGTGAAACGTACGTAAAATTCATTACTGTTTTTTTTTCATTATATTTACAGTTAAATACTCTAAGAATAAGACTCAGGTGAAACATTGGTAGAAAATATCTCGAAGCATTAAGTTTCACCATTGTGTTTTTATAATTGAAATATAATGATAAGTTCAGAGTATCATACGTCAATGTACAGATGTATCATAACGTAGTATCATGACGTAATAAGGGCAATACTTAGAATTGCCAACAATAGTTATCAACTTATCAAACAAACACAATGCCTCAAATCTGTATTCTGCTGGCTAATTCACTATCTTTGACTTATCTTAATTGACGTAAACTAAATTGAGATATACCAAATGTCATCCTGTGCTTACTGGTGGATATCACATAGTAAGTAAATGACATTTCTAAATAGATTTGATGTTTATTTTAATAGGTTGTTAAAAAAGACCAAAATAACTTTTTAGCTGATAGGTACTGAAATAACTTTTTATTTTTGTAATAATTCAACAAAATATAGATTTTTCATTCAAAAGTAACAATATAATTGTTATTTTAAATCATTTTATAAATGGTTACAATAAAGCACATAATAATCACTTTCAGACGCCGCACGCTCCATGGTGTATTCTTCCATATTCTTTTTTTAATTTTTTGTTTTGCGCAATGATTTTCTTTTGAATTACCATCAATGAATCCATTTTGTTAATACATTTTTATTACCGACTAGCGAACGCTCGCGACTTCATCCGCGTGGAATTCAGTTTTTCACAAACCCCGCGGGAACTAGGGATTTTTCCGAGATGAAAAGTAGCATGTGTTAATCCAGAGTAAAATCTATTTCCATTCCAAATTTCAGACAAATCGCTTCAGTAGCCGTAGCATAAAAGAGGAACAGACATACTTACACACTTTCACACTTACACACACACAAACTTTCGCCTTTATAATTTTAGTATGAGTAGTGTGATGAGATGTGATAGCAAAACTAAATTTTGTGACCTCTGCGTCGTGCATCGTGGTAAGAACGTTCATCGAACGTATAAGCTGAAGAAACGCTAGTGTATACGGGCTCTAAATATCATTTTATTATAAGAATATTTTTTCATCACAGGCACCGAAACAGGCCGGCAGAAAATGAAACATGTACGGACATGTTTTTAATATAAGAACATGATTATACAACTGGTAGATTTGCTTTGACGTTGAACTGAGTATATCTGATCAATGATCTTTATAATATCGCTGTTCATAATACGAGTCTATTTGAAGTGTATTTGAAGTATTCGTCCTTCGTCCGTCGTCCTTAGACTACTTTTCTACGCGCCAATATACCAAAACGTTAAGTTTTCTTTGCGATACTTCTTTGCTATAGCTTCTTTGCACGGTGCCAGTTTCAACTGAAGTCTACCAACAGATCAAGACAATTTGGTAGGCTTAGGAAGATTTTATGTTTGAACATGCTGTGATAGCCTAGTTTCAACTGAAGTCTACGGGTTCACAAGTGCGTGACTTCACTCAAGGTCATTCTCTGCCATTCTAGGGCCATATTTTGGTTACCGTATGATTTGTTAATTATGTTGTCCTGACAAATGTTGTCATAAACCTTTTTCGACATTAGTTTTCTTATTTTTATAATCACCTCTAAGTCTGCTAAAATTCTGCCAACAGATCAAGACAATTTGGCAGGCTTAGGAAGATTTTATGTTTGAACGGCACGACAAGAGCTGTCATAGCCCAGTAAGAACCATGATAGCTCAATGGATATGACCTCTGCCTGCGATCCCGGAGGGTATGGGAATTCGGTCCGGGGCATGCATCTCCAATTACCAGTTATGTGCATTTAAGAAATTAAATATCATGTGTCTCAAACAGTGAAGGAAAACATCGTGAGAAAACTTGCATACCAGAGAATTTTCCTAATTCTCTGCGTGTGCGAAGTCTGCCAATCCGCATTGGCTAGCGTGGACTATTTGGCCTACCCCTCAGATTCGAGCTCAACAGTGGACGCTACGGACGAAGCCTCCCATCAGCCAGACCTGGACCAATTAAGAAAACCTCGATCGGCCCAGGATCAACCTAGGATGTCTTGCAAATCTACCGCGTAAACCACTGCGCCACCGAGGCCGTAAAAATCTGTATCTAAACTCTATAATCTATACTAATATAATAAAGCTGAATAGTTTGTTTGTTTGTTTGTTTGTTTGTTTGTTTGTTTGTTTGTTTGTTTGTTTGTTTGTTTGTTTGTTTGTTTGTTTGTTTGTTTGTTTGTTTGTTTGTTTGTTTGTTTGTTTGTTTGTTTGTTTGTTTGTTTGTTTGTTTGTTTGTTTGTTTGTTTGTTTGTTTGTTTGTTTGTTTGTTTGTTTGTTTGTTTGTTTGTTTGTTTGTTTGTTTGTTTGTTTGTTTGTTTGTTTGTTTGTTTGTTTGTTTGTTTGTTTGTTTGTTTGTTTGTTTGTTTGTTTGTTTGTTTGTTTGTTTGTTTGTTTGTTTGTTTGTTTGTTTGTTTGTTTGTTTGTTTGTTTGTTTGTTTGTTTGTTTGTTTGTTTGTTTGTTTGTTTGTTTGTTTGTTTGTTTGTTTGTTTGTTTGTTTGTTTGTTTGTTTGTTTGTTTGTTTGTTTGTTTGTTTGTTTGTTTGTTTGTTTGTTTGTTTGTTTGTTTGTTTGTTTGTTTGTTTGTTTGTTTGTTTGTTTGTTTGTTTGTTTGTTTGTTTGTTTGTTTGTTTGTTTGTTTGTTTGTTTGTTTGTTTGTTTGTTTGTTTGTTTGTTTGTTTGTTTGTTTGTTTGTTTGTTTGTTTGTTTGTTTGTTTGTTTGTTTGTTTGTTTGTTTGTTTGTTTGTTTGTTTGTTTGTTTGTTTGTTTGTTTGTTTGTTTGTTTGTTTGTTTGTTTGTTTGTTTGTTTGTTTGTTTGTTTGTTTGTTTGTTTGTTTGTTTGTTTGTTTGTTTGTTTGTTTGTTTGTTTGTTTGTTTGTTTGTTTGTTTGTTTGTTTGTTTGTTTGTTTGTTTGTTTGTTTGTTTGTTTGTTTGTTTGTTTGTTTGTTTGTTTGTTTGTTTGTTTGTTTGTTTGTTTGTTTGTTTGTTTGTTTGTTTGTTTGTTTGTTTGTTTGTTTGTTTGTTTGTTTGTTTGTTTGTTTGTTTGTTTGTTTGTTTGTTTGTTTGTTTGTTTGTTTGTTTGTTTGTTTGTTTGTTTGTTTGTTTGTTTGTTTGTTTGTTTGTTTGTTTGTTTGTTTGTTTGTTTGTTTGTTTGTTTGTTTGTTTGTTTGTTTGTTTGTTTGTTTGTTTGTTTGTTTGTTTGTTTGTTTGTTTGTTTGTTTGTTTGTTTGTTTGTTTGTTTGTTTGTTTGTTTGTTTGTTTGTTTGTTTGTTTGTTTGTTTGTTTGTTTGTTTGTTTGTTTGTTTGTTTGTTTGTTTGTTTGTTTGTTTGTTTGTTTGTTTGTTTGTTTGTTTGTTTGTTTGTTTGTTTGTTTGTTTGTTTGTTTGTTTGTTTGTTTGTTTGTTTGTTTGTTTGTTTGTTTGTTTGTTTGTTTGTTTGTTTGTTTGTTTGTTTGTTTGTTTGTTTGTTTGTTTGTTTGTTTGTTTGTTTGTTTGTTTGTTTGTTTGTTTGTTTGTTTGTTTGTTTGTTTGTTTGTTTGTTTGTTTGTTTGTTTGTTTGTTTGTTTGTTTGTTTGTTTGTTTGTTTGTTTGTTTGTTTGTTTGTTTGTTTGTTTGTTTGTTTGTTTGTTTGTTTGATTGAACGCACTAATCTCAGGAACTACTGGTCATATTTTAAAAATTCTTTCAGTGTTAGATAGCCCATTCATCGAGGAAGGCTATAGGCTATATATTATCCCCGTATTCTTACGGAAACGGGAACCAAGCGGGTGAAACCTCGCGGCGTCAGCTAGTAATTCATAAACACATTCTCTACAAAGAATACTACTATCCCTTAGATGAATACTCACCTCGAAGTTGGGAACTTGATGGTGTTAGACAAAGAACTCGAATCCTGGAGCTTGTTATTCAAAATTCAAAGAGATATAGAGGCCAACGACATATTCTAATAACTTGACAAACATAATAACTTTCCTTTGGCAGTCGGGCAAAAAGGAAAAGTCCTCCGTTCTGTACTAAATATAATATTGGCAGTGGTAGCCTAGACCTGTTTGTTTGGCATACACTGCGCACTCATTAAAGGGAGCTGGAAAGAAGTTTTCAGTTTTCCGTGGCATCGGAGTACCTCATTTTACATTATTTAAGATTTTTTACCTCGCTTTTACATTAATTGCACGCTGCATAATAAGTTTGTTTTCTGTTTATTTAGTTTCTATCTGTAAAAGTTCTTTCGCAGTTACTTCTAAAAAAGTTTTTATTGAATTAATTCAAGTAAACACGAGTGGTTGGATTCTAATTGATGTTTCAGTGATTGTACAACGTCGAAATAAAAACTTATCATCAACATTATCAACCCATATTCGGCTCACTGTTGAGCTCGAGTCTCCTCTCAGAATGAGAGGGATTAGGCCAATAGTCCACCACGCTGGCCGAATGCGGATTGGTAGACTTTACAGACGCAGAGAATTATGAAAATTCGCTGATAAGCAAGTTTCAACGTAACAACTCTAGAGATATACGTTGCGTACTCATGCATAATTTTCAGCTTGGTATTATAAGTAAATTACCGGGTGGTTAGGGTAGGCCACAGAATAGACATAGCTAGAATCTAACGCTTATTCTATTTCTGGGGTAGGCCATGGTCGGGGATTGGGTGTTCTCGTTTGAGACCATCAAAATTATTTTGAGTACATGGTCTGTAATACGGTCGCGCTCAAAATTAAGCTAAAACCTCAGTGATTGTAACTTTATTCTATATATTAAAAACACTTAGCATCCTCCCACTATTACGTAAAAATGAAAGTAAATCGCATCAATCAAGTTAAATTACCAAGAGTCTGCGTAAAAAAAATATCTTCCGAGAGCATCTCAGAGCGAGCTAATAATTTAAGTAATTATTTATTCAAGATAAGAATATTTCTTAGAACTCAGATATTCTTAATGGGGAAGATTTATGAGACTTTGTATTTGTATTATTTAAAAGCTTCGTAAAAAACTGGTATTCTGGGCTTCAACCTCTTACACTCTATGTTATCCTGGTACTTGTGTGGTTTTTCATAAAAAGATGTGGCAGTAGGGTATATAAATTAACCTCTTTATACTTTCTGTTACCTTGGTGATTTGTTTGATCCTTTTGTATTGGGTGACGATTTCTGTCGGTTCATTCTACTGAAACTCACTCATCAACCCATATTCGGCTCACTGTTGAGCACTAGTCTCCCCTCAGAAAGAAAAGGGTTAGGCCATTTCACCACGCTGGCTAAATGTGGATTGTCAGACATTACACACGTAGAGAATTGAGAAAATTCTCTGGTATGCAGGTTTCCTCACGATGTTTTTGCTACACCGTTTGAGACACGTGATATTTGCTAACACTAAAAGTTTCATCTGTCTGTTTACAACAACCCGGCCAAACAGACAGCCGTTTGACATGTCTAATACTTGAAACGTCTGAACGGTTTATGATAAGACTTTCACTGGAAGAAAGTAGAGGTTATTGAGCAACATAAAGGCTACTTTCTAACACGGAAAGTACTATAGTTCCCGCGGGAGTCCGCTAGTTAATAAATTTTTAATACATTTGTAGACATTCGTCGTCCATAAGTTTTCAAGCTTTTTCGAATTCGTCGAGCTAGTAATTATATACTTACTTGTTCGTACAATAAATGAGATTAATATTCAAGTGACGGTAATGCGACGTAATTTTGGGGTTTTATTAAAATTTACGAAACGCTCCGCCTCAAGTGCTCGACTTTTTATGATTATGGTAATTCATTAAAAGGATTCCCGCGTACAAATTTCTGTAATGTTCAGAATTTGGGATAATCCGAAACACTCTTATCAGATATAAAAAATTATAACATCATGTCTAATATTTGTAGCGTAATTGAATTATGAAAGCAATAGGTTTTAACTATTTTTATCCCTGACCTAATAAGAATCAGAATCCCTGACCTAATAAGAATCAGAAACATTTATTTGCAAGAAACATTAAATTTAGTTATACAAAGATGTTCCTATGAATTATTTAATAATGTTTCACCATTAATAGGTTTACAAGAAGGAATTAGACGTATTTGTCTATGTCAAAATTCGAAATTAGTATGTCGATTAGTTACGTCTAACTTTTTAAACGTTAACTATTTGTCAAACATTTTTTATTTATTTTTGGTAGTACAGTCAAACTGCCTACTTGGCAAAAATAAGCTACGAGTTAATACAGCTACTAACAACTCTGTTCACAACAGAAAAGTACAAATAAGGATAGTAGAAAAGGCAGCCTTATCGCGCAGCAACGGTCTTCGTCAAGAAAGCTTAGGATTAAGAAAGCATTAGGATAACAACTCGGCGACAGTTTGGGTTCAAATGGACAGGTTTAGATAAGAAATAAAAGTTGCACATCGGGGTTTTTGCATAAACATTTAATACTCCTCGTGTTTAGCAGAATCGAAGTTTTGCGCATACACAGAACATCTAAACCAGAGGTTTCCAAACTTATGAAAAACTATAAACAAAATTTTGTTGGATAATTTAATTTTTTTTGCGTAATTTAAAAAAGATAATATGATAATTTATTTAAATTACATAATTGACCAAATCATCAAGTGTAAAATATGTTTAATAAAAAAAATGTAAATAATTAATAATAATTCTCACATTGACACTTAATCATTATTTTTTTTCATTTGTTTATTGGAATTCTTGCACGCCTTTTAGGCAGATAATGATCGAGACACACCATGTAATTTTATAACTGCTCCTTCATTACCACCTGATACGCCTCCGTGGCGCAGTGCGCGGTGGATTTACAAGACGGACGCCCTGGGTTCGATCCCGACTTGGCCGATTGAGGTTTTCTTAATTGGTTGGATGGTAGATTGCATCATCACTTACCATATGTGAGATTGTAGTCAAGGGCTATTAGTAAATAATAAAAAAAAAACTTTCTGGCAATTAATGAATTTGAATTTGATCCTGCTGCATTATCTCATAAAACAGTTTGGAAAATTCACCGTAGCGATGCTCCGCCTGAACGACTCCATATCTGCACAGTTCTTTCCTCTGCCCCGCGCGCACGACCTCATACCCGTGCAGTCCTTTCCCCCTGTCGCCCGAAATTCCTACTTGTGTTAGAGTCATGAGTCATACACAAATTATTTTAATTTTGAGAATATAATTAATTCAAGGTATATTATAACAAATTTCAGCCAAACCCGTTCAGTAGTTGAGCCGTGAAAGACAATATTAATCTAAATATATTCAATTCATATGTATAAAATCGAGAATAGGGTAGTGATAAACAATTCTGTGTACTATACGGACAGACAAAACATCTATACAGTTGTCAGGCTGTTGATTCAGCCGCGATTAGCGAAGTTGGCGCTCATTCAACAGATTAAACCGTTGACAATGCTATCTTCACTTCGCAGGCAAAACTCTGTTCTACTAGGTAGATCTATACTGTCGTGACTCGCGGTTTCACTCGTTTTCAACTCATATTCGGCTCGCTGCTGAGCTCAAGTCTCCTCTCAGAATGAGAAGGGTTAGGCCAGTAGTCCCCCACGCTGGCACACACGCAGAGAATTAAGAAAATTCTCTGGTATGCAGGAAAACATCGTGAGGAAACCTCACGATGTTTTCCTTCACCGTTTGAGACACGTGATAATTAATTTCTTAAAATACACACAACCACTCCCTTCTATTTTGAGTTTAGCAACAGTATCAGTATCCCATAACCTTTTCGTATTATGAATACAAATTGTGTTTGTTAAGTTTTATTTGAATTCATTCAGTAGTTTCGGCGTGATGTATTTTTCAAAGACTTCTTGCCATTAACTGTTTTGTGTTTTGTGTATTCTGATTCAACAAAACCAGCAATAAAATTGGTGAAAAGCATTTGTTTAGTCCATTTACTTGATATCGGGGTTAGGGTATAAAAAAATAAAGGACCAACAAATCTGGCAATATCCAGAATCTAATTTGCATGCTTTTCTGAGCTCAAAACTGTAAACATAGTACGGTCTTCATATTATGCACACTCAACTCCTCACAGCGCCTGATCTTTATACGCTGCGAAATACATTTAGTGAAGTCAAGTGTCAATGGCAACTGTCATCAGGATAACAACTAAATGAATTTAATAAAATATATTTGAACCGAATTTGAAAAATATTCTGTGAATTAGCCATAACTGTATCAAACTTCAAGTTCATCGGTTTGCGCAATTTTCGTAAAAATGTACTGAATGTTTTTACAGGATTTATTTCAGAGAGTATAATATAGTATAGTTTATAGTATAGTTTAGCTGGTGGGAGGCTTCGGCCGTGGCCAAGCGATTTAGCGTTCCGGTACGATGTCGAGTAGAAACCGAAAGGAGTGTGAATTTTCATCCTCCTCCTAAAAAGTTAGCCGGCTTCACTCTTAGACTGCATCATCACTTGCCATCAGGTAAGATTGTAGTCAAGGGCTAACTTTTAAAGATTAAAAAAAAAAAGAGTGCGCTCAGGAATTTTTCGATCTAGTTCCCACTTCACCTTTTTACCATAGAACTGCCAGACATCGCAAAAGTCTGCATCCATACGCAGCTGATGTCCCATGGACGCGTAAGAAGCTTTTCGATTCCTCGTTTCTGATCTGCACTGCGAATATATAGAATGCCCTTACGTCTTTAATCTTCCCTACCACCTACAACATAGGTATATTCAAGACAATTGTGGATGGACATCTTACCTCCTCCGTTACGGTAAAAAAATATTCTAACTTTAACTATGACTGTACCCAACAAGCTCCGGAAGGGCTAATAAACAAAAAACATTTTGGAATGACACTTGAAATCATTTGCGACGCGCGTCGGAGTGATTTCCCCGGAGGCGCCCGACACGCTGGCAAATTTGATTTCATTTTGTATATTCTTTGTTTCTTTGATATTTTAAACAGATAACACAGATCATTTTTGTCACAGTTTGGGATGTTGCACAACATATGAGTCATTTTTATCAATGCGTTATATTCATCATCTTTATCAACCCATATTTGGCTCACTGAGCTCGCGTCTCCTCTTAGAAGCCTCCTCTTAGAAGAGGGGTTAGGCCAATAGTTCACCACGTTGGCCGAATGCGGATTGGCAGACTTCACACACGTAGAGAATTAAGAAAATTCTCTGGTATGCAAGTTTTCTCACGATGTTTTCCTTCACCGTTTGAGACATTTATGATATTTAATTTAATAACTTTCAAAATCGGTTCAGTAGATCCAGAGATTACACCTAAGATACAATACACAAACATTACTTCTTTATAATGTTAATAAAATGGTCTTACCTTGCCATTCCTGGTAAGTTGCATCTTGTGTCGGTGAATACAAATTATCTTCCTTCGATGATCCTTCCGAAGAAAAAGTTCCGAAGAATATGGAGATGATGATTTTCCTTCTACTGAAGTTTTAAGTACTTTTTTCACTATGTCACTTGATCGCTTTCTTTTCCCCATAATTTAATATGTATTTTGATGTTGGACGAGACGGAGCAAAACGACGTGTAAGTTACACGTCGTTAAGACAACACAAAATCCCGTAATGACAATCATGGTCACCGGTCGGCGTGGGGGCGCAAATGGGGAGGTGTTACTAGTGTTAAATAAAGATTCTTTTTATCGAATAAGAATCTTTAAAAGTGTGATAAGGACAGCATAATCTGCCACATGCTGCTTAGTAAACGTAATCATCTTCGGGAGAGATGCGAAGTATAATTACAATGATAAAACTTTGTTCAGTATTTTTGTCCGCCATGAAATATAAGCTAAAGCTAATACGCGATCTATAGCAGGTGTCGGATATGCTGATTAAAGATATCTATATTCTCTGATTAGTAATATCTAACCTAAAATAGCGAAACACAAAAAAGATTCTATCTCTAGAGACATTGAATTCAAATTCACGTAACAAAGATAACATTGATAGATATATATCACGAGTATATCGATAAAATACAATGACGAAATGATAGCAGTTCCAAAAAACACAATTGTTTCACATTCGCAACAAATTGTCGTGTTTGGGGAAAGTAAATTAAAGAAAAATCAAAATGAATTGTAAATATTACTGTGATAGGACTCTCGGTTGGATATTGAATAACAAAGTAATAGTGTTGTTAATTTTGCTGTCATTCAGTTTGTTTGTATCCACTTTGGTGCTATCGAGTCAAAGAAGCTATTATCGAAATGAAGCGAACGAACTAAGAGAAGAATTAAGTAATTTAACATCTTCATCAACAACACCAACAACAATAACAACAAAATCACCAGATAAACCGGAAGAAGGAAACCAAAATGAACCAAAGGAAGATCCGAAAGAAGAAAGTCCAAAAAAGGATGATAATAATAATCTAGAAAACGACGTATTAGAAAATGATCAAAAAACTGATGAAGTGAAATCTAACAGTAGATTTTTTGATCCAATTAAAATCGAAGAAAGTAATCCTTCTCAATTTGTACGTGACAGTCGACTGCTACAAGTTTTACAATCTTAAAAATACAACACCGTAATTTGAATCAGTGATATATGGGTGTATAAGTGTGAACGTGATAAAATGGTAACACTAAATATACAGGGTGATTTTTAGTGTTTGATTTATATTTATAATTACATAATATATCAAAACGTATTGTTAGTAATAAATTCTATACTTGTTTATTCCAATAATGAGAAATTATCACAAAAAAGTGTTTGGTAAACTATACTAACATCCACGTGAGGTCCTACTACGCATTAGCAATCCAAAAAATGTAAAAGTCTAGCGGATCAGGGGCCTTAGCCATGTGGCACGTCGACTCTCTTTCTACAAACGCTAACGCTTCGAAAACTAGAAAAATGTATGGGAATGACATTTGCTATCGACAGGTCAAGTGATTAAGTTAGATCGGATCTGTCATTCATATACATTTTTGGGGTTTTCGAAGCGTTAGCGTTTGTAGAAAGAGAATCGATGTGCTACATTCCCTGGGCATCTCTCGGAACAGTATACTTAGAATACCTTTAAATATATTGATTTTTTTCGGAAGACATTCGGGAAAATTATGTAAATAATAATTAATTAATACAAAAACAAAACAAATATTATCGGGATGATTGTGATAAAAATAAGATTATAAAATTTCAAAAACAACCAAAACAATAAAAATAAATTGTCAAATGGCACAAAAAATGGTTTTTTACGACCGATTTCCTTAAGAAATTTTATTAAACAGTGATATCATTGTTATTCAGTGTTACAGTTAAGCTTTATTCTATTAATGACTATGTAATTTCATTTAAAAATTAGCATAAATCTTTCAAAATTGCATGTTTGTTATTTTTTTTCACGCCCTTCTAAGTAGTAGTCATAATTATTTGAATGAACAACATTCCTTAGGTGTCTCGTAAATCATTGCATTTATGTAAATTAATTTAAGCTCTCGTTAGAAAATGCCAACATTAGTTTTAATATTGAATTACATGTAATTAAAAAGCATTTTAATTTTTTCTACAAAATAATTCTGTATTTTGTATAAAAATGTTAGAATGTATAATATAAATACTTTGGAGCTTTGGACTTCTATCATTAGATAAAAATTTAAAGTCATCAAAATTATGCGTTTAAAAAAAATATACTGAAATTGTTTTAACAATGATTTAAACATAAATTTTAACTCTTCCGTTTTGAATGTCATTATTATTAATAACTAAATAAAAATAATATTAAAAATTGTTTGTCTTTTATTTTAACTATATATTTTTTTACCATCTTTATAACATTAAAAAAAAAATTTTCGTGGGGTACCTTTGTGTTTTTGAAGTCGGTTGTATATATATTGTAATTATTTACAAATGTAAATTTTTTAAAGTAACAACGCTTCACCGCATCTCATCCAGTGAGCACTGACTTTTAGGGAGTTCTTATACTTGGCATCTATACTAATATTATAAAGCTGAAGAGTTCGTTTGTTTGATTGAACTAATCTCAGGAACTAATGGTCCGATTTGAAAAATTCTTTCAGTGTTAGATAGCCCATTTATCGAGGAAGGCTATAAGCTATATATTATCCCCGTATTCCTACGGGAACCGAAACCACGCGGGGGAAACCGCGCGGCGTCAGCTAGTTGTAATATCAACCGCATACTATAAATAATGGCGCGTTCAGACTTTGTACTAATACTTTGAACTCATAGGTACGTAAATTTAACCATCTTTTATGACGAAAGTACAACCACTCTGACTTTTTTTTAACAATTTAACGTAAAGTAGTAAAATATCAGCAAAATCTATCTATTACCAGTACCTGCAATGACTTCACTAGAACCACTGTACGTTCTCTAATATTATAACTGGATTCCAAAGATGCTTTAATAGGTTCCTAGCAAATTTGGTTGGGCAGCTAGACAAGACAAACAGATAAGGCAAGTTTTGACATATTTATTATCAATATATAGTATTATCATACTCGGGTCAAAAGTACCGCGCCCTGCTCGGCTACACAATGGACCCGGCACACGCGCGGAGAATCCATGGAATGCTAGGACCTTCTTATTGTTTCCTGGGTCTTTTCCGCACTTGGCTACAAAGGCTGCTTGTTCATTAAAGCGGAGCGAGGTTGCGGGGCGGAGTTGCAGACTATGTTAAATAAATAAATGTTAAATTTAGTTTATTTAACCCCGCTCCGCTTGCCGGTTGTATATGTCCTGTCCACTTAAGAGGAGCGGAGATTTTGTGCAATCCTATTGGTTAATATTTCTCCGTTTCTCGGTTACGCTGCCACGCTCCGCTTGTGTGGACTGACAGCCTAAATGTTGGTCGTTGTACGAATGTTATTTGAATAAAAAAACAGATGACGTCATAGATTTACGATTCGGCACAAGTACATTATAATTCTATGGATGACGTCTAAATTATTAACGTCAGATGTGCTGTCCCTTTTAATTTGTTTGTTACACCTTTTGTTGTATATGCTAAACATAAATGATTAATGTGTTTTTTTATGTAGTTCATAAAATATATACAAGCATTTTAGTGTTATCTGAGTAGTAGTGATTAGCAGGTAAGTTCAGTCAGTGTTTTATCGAAATCCTTCACTCAAGATAAACCCGCCATTGTAAAAATGTACAATATTTTACCACAGAATAAAGATGATCCAGAATGCTTCTTTACAAGCACCGTGGTGAAGCCGGTGAAACCCATAAAAAAACAAAAGTCACGCGTCTCCTTGAGATCCGCATATACAAACTTTTTTCATAATTTGTATTTCAAAATTTAACACTAACAACAATTACGTAAGTAACGCTCAAAGATGAGTGGTTAACATAATAATCAATAATTATCATCAGAAAATACTCTATCTAACGTTATCGAAAATTTACTTTTTTAAAAATATTAAAAACTTGGATTGTTTTAAAACCCATGACGTTATATAGCATGTTTATCTGTTTCATGCTGACTTCACTTACTTTACAACCTATCAATATATTATTTTTATCAATAGAATGATAAAAGAATGTTATCAAGTTGTAACAAATTCTATCGCAGATAAACTGTAATATTTTTGGATGCGTTCAAAGAATGAAATGTCGTCGTTATCAACCCATATTCAGCTCACTGCAGAGCTCGAGTCTCCTCTCTGAATGAGAAGGGTTAGGCCTTAGTCTTCCACGTTGGCCAATTTGGATTGGCAGACTTTACACACGTAGATAAATAAGAAAATTCTCTGGTATGCAGATTTCCGAACGATGTTTTTCCTTCACCGTTTGAGACAAATAATATTTTATTTCCTAAAATGCACACAACTGAAAAGTTGGATGTGCATGCACCGGACCTGATTCGGACCCACACCCTCCGGAATCAGAGGCAGAGGTCATATCCACTGGGCTATCACTGCTCTTATGAATCTATTATCTGAATGAAATGTAGCCTTAACAACAGTGATTGAAAGGTCACTTTTGTAATGATATAAGGTGATCGTAAATAAATTATCGTTAATTGTTTTATAGCATATTTATTATTAGTGTTTTTCTTTTTTTTAATAAATAAGAAAAATAATTTTCTTATATATTTTTTTGTCTTTAAGTAATTCAGTTTCATCCGCTGCAAAACATAGGCCTTTTGTGGGGACTTCCAAACATAACGATACTGAGCCACCTTCTTCCAGCGAATCCCTGCGACTCGCTTGATGTCGTCAGTCCACCTGGTCGGCGGTCGACCAACACTGCGCTTACTAGTGCCTATGTGTTTATCCAGAGTAAAATCTATTTCCATTCCAATTTTCAGCCAAATCGCTTCAGTAGTAGAGGCGTTAAAGAATACACAAACATCCAAACATCCATACAAACTTTCGCGTTTATTAAATTAGTAGGATACCTACAAAACATACTACTACTTTTTAAACATTTTGTTATTGTAATTTCAAAGTTTGCGCATTTTATTGGTTGGTTCTGGTTTTACCCTAAAAATTATACCTCAGTAATAAATTTACCCTAAACAGGGTAATCTTAGCGACAACATTGGCATGCGTCGATGCACAATCTTTATTGTAATCTTAAGTTTCACCCTATTTAGTGGAAGTGTCTCCTCCGATACTGCGCTGCGAAGAAGCCATCGAATTATAATATAAATTGAACTCTTTATAAAAACAACATTGATACAGTCGACCAAAGATAAGTTCGAGTATATTGAGTAAAATATATGATTAATTTATTCATTTATTTAGGAAGACCAACCGCAGAACATTTGTGCCATTGTTTCGTTGTGCCCAATGGTGAATGTTCAAGTTATTACAAATTATTCACAACGTTTATTTTATTTAAAAATGTATTACATAATTTATGTTATCTAACTACAATATATATCTTATGTCTAAGAATTAAAAATAATACAAACTATTTACTATATATTATTTAATTTAAACCACAAAAATACAAATTAAATTAAAACAACAAAAGTACAATAATTGATTATTAAATGAAAATGTCAAATAAAATAATGTCAATGAAAATGTAAAAGAATAAAATAGATAGCCCAGTGATATGACCTCTGCCTCCGGTTGCGGAGGGTGTGCGTTCGATCCGGTCCATAGCATGCACCTCCAACTTTTCAGTTGTGTGCACTTTAAGAAATTAAATAACATGTGTCTCAAACGGTGAAGAAAAACATCCTAAGGAAACCTGCATACCTGAGAATTTTGTTAATAATTCTCTGCGTGTGTGAAGTCTGCCAATCCTTATTAGGTTAGCGTGGTGAACTATTAGCGTAACCACTCTCTTCCTGAGAGGAGACTCGAGCTCAGCAGTGAGCCGAATATGGGTTGTCAATGATGATGATGATCTACTTTAGATCTGATTGTAGGTAAAGATCTTAGAGTAAAAAGTGGCCCAAAATTCAAATTCAAATTCATATTTGGGAACCGAAAGGGGTGTGGATTTTTATCCTCCTCCTAACAAGTTAGTCCGCTACCATCTTAGATTGCATCATCAATTACCATCAGGTGAGATTGTAGCCAAGGGCTAACTTGTAAAAAAATACTTTTTATACTAAGATGATATCCAATTTGCATCAGTTAGCTCAAAATTCGATTTTTCCTCATACACAAACTTAAGCGGCTAAGACGACGTTCTACTAATACGTTATAAATATTCATAGTCATAAGTAGCTATCTAGCCATCGAACGTTTAACTTAACCGATATCAATAGACCTCTCAGTTTGTATCCAGCTACCCACATTATATCCGTGAGGCTTTAGCGCAGAGGGGGACGAAATGTCAAGTTAAAATGGTCGCGAACACGTTACTTGCGGATCGGGATGCCGATACACATTATGGGTACAGTGAACATCAAAATTATCTAACTTATAAATAAACATAATAAACGAGTAAAATCAGTCTATTAAAAAGTGTCCTACCAATTTATTAAAAAAAATCATACCTGTTATCGCCGCGTTGCAACGGCTTGCGGTACGGACGGCTTCAGTGTGCTCGTGGCGTTCGAGCTGTCCACATCTCTTGTTGTGTAATTCTTTATGGGTTACTTGGGATAGGTGGGAAGAGTGACTTGAGTAGAAAAGGGGAGTGTTAGATATCTATCAAAGGCGCATTTAACCATACACACATCGTTCACAAGTGCGTGACTCTACTCAAGGTCATTCTCTGCCATTCTAGAGTCTTATTTTGGTTACAGTTTGATTTGTTAATTAAGTTGTCCTGACAAATGTTGTCAGTCATAACCTTTGTTCGACATTAGTTTTCTTATTTTTGTAATCTTTTCTGAATCTGCTAAAATACCTATCAACATTATAAAAAAAATGAATATCGGTCGAGTTCTTTCGATAAAAACATATTTGAGTAAGCCCCCGACAGTCCTCTATCTAGGATGATACTTTGACAGAAATTTCTTTTATCAAAAATGCTGATATTTCCGGTGTGGCTTATCGCATATTACACTAATATTTACTTGTGTACGTTTGTAAATATGTATGTTTGTTATTCCTTTACGCCGCAACTCGTACTGAACCGATTTAAAAATAAAAAAAAAATATCGAAAGGACATATCTACAGTAGTAGCCTCTATAAATAAGCGATAGATAACACTTTGATCGCGTCTCTGCGTGATCGAATCACAAATGATCCGCAGAAGAACCAAGTCACCGACATAGCTCAAGGAGTCGCGAATATGAAGTGGCAATGGGGAGGGGGGGGAGGTTCTTTTGGCGTCCCAAGGTGCTAAAATAGCGTCTAGAAAGCTCACCAGATGAACTGACGACAACAAGCGAGTTGCAAAGTCGCAAGGATACGCTGGTTCCGCGAAGTAGAGTGTAACGGAACCTTCACTCCCCACCACTCAACCCCTCTCCCAGCGCGCAATGCGAGCAGCAGCGCGTCGCGCAGCCGCTTCGCAATTTGGATCATGCCGCGATGCAAGAACCAACTCATGACTAAGTACCCCGTATGGGTTTGAAACTAGTCGGGCTTACTCCGACCTAATATCACGTAAGTTTCATAATCAATTAATAATGAATAATACTCACGACAGCTTAAATTCTAAAATGTTTGAAAGTCATTCTAAATGGCCTATCTTGCAGTGATATGATTATGATGACTTTGATCAAACTTTGTCACTTAGAGATCTATTGTTTTAATATTAACATTATTTTATCATTAAGCATTAATGCTATCATTATCAGCGATTATTATAATCACTTTAGTGATAATGGACGGCTTGATGTACAGAAGTCTGTAACCGAATTAATTATTATTAATTATTGGAGCTATTGACAGCCAGACAGTTAATCGTATTTTGTTTCACGTTTTTTTTTTATTAGACAACGATCTTACCTTATGACTCACAAGAGACATAAGGTAAGATCGTTATGTATGACATATAAGAAAGGGGTAAGTCTATAATTGTACCTACATATACTTTTGATGGTTTGTACACAGCATTGCAGCGAAACACTAAGTTGCTCAACTTCATCTTTATCGATCATCATCATCATTATCAACCCATATTCGGCTCAATGTTGAGCTCGAGTCTCCTCTTAGAATGAGAGGGGTTAGGCTAATAGTCCACCACGCTGGTCCGATGCGGATTGGCAGACACACGCAGAGAATTAAGGAACTTCTCTGGTATGTAGGTTTCCTCACGATGTTTTCCTTCACCGTTTGAGACACGTGATATTTAATTTCTTAAAATGCACGCAATTGAAAAGTTGGTTCTTAAAATGCACACAACTGAAAAGTTGGAGGTTCATGCCCCGGACCGGTTTCGAACCCCAAACCTCCGGAATCGGAGGCAGAGGTCATATCCACTGGGCTACCACGGTGAGAAGTGTGGGGTAATTAGTAACGCAAACGTCACTTGCTGAGTCAATGTAGAGAACTTTAAGTCCTACTTAAACCTTGACCTCCCTGTCGAGATAGACCACTAACTGCAAAAGAGTTCGGCAAAATGATAATCTTTTTAACATAAAAATGGAACCGACATCAAAGACGTATTTCAGTTATTTTGATTTTAACACTAAATTACTAAACCGTGTTTCATGAAAATGATATTAGACCAAACTAAAAGTGTACTCTTTCAAACAAAAAAAGAGTTTTCAAAATTGATTAATATATGACGAAATTACGAGGTAGCAAATTTTAAAAAACAACATACGAGTTGAATTGAGAACCTACTCCTTTTTTTTTGCAACTTTAATTTTAAGTTTCCGAATAATTATTATCACCCTTATTTTAAGTTTAACATTATTACCTGACGTTTCGAAAGAGCTTGTAAACTAAGCCTGTTTGAAATAAATGAATTTTGACTTTGACTTTGAATTCGGTTAAAAATAATGTTGAAGACGAAGTTTACATAGTCATGTGTGGTACAGTGTTGAAATATTTTCTCAATCTTCTCGCTCTTTGGAAGCAAAATATTAAACATACCAATGATTCCCCGGATGCGAATTCTCATTGAGGGTGCAAATGAGATCAAACCCCTCTCGAGCGCCTCTTATTTTAGCCCGACATCAAAGGGATGTGGGAAAATTTATGAAATCAAAATTGGCGTATATTTATATTATTGATTACATGTATCAGGTTTGTGAGGAAACATACCTGCCTGAGAATTTTCTTAATTCTGTACGTGTGTGAAGTTTGCCAATCCGCATTGGGCCAGCGTGGTGGACGTGGTAGCTTAACCCTTCTTATTCTGAGAGGAGACTCATGGTTTGCATTGAGCTGAATATGGGTTGAGAATGATGAAATGATGATGATGATTTGTGGAATGGCAACACCGCACTAGTAAGCGCAGTATTGTTAGACCCGACCCACCACGTGGACTGACGACATCAAACGAGTCGCATGGATTCGCTGGATGCAGGTGGCTCAGTATCGTGATGTTTGGAAGTCCCTACAAAAGGCCTATGTCCTGCAGTGGATATAGACTGATAAGATGATGATAATGATGATGATGAACACTTTGTATGGGGACGTGTCAAGTATGTTATCCATAAAAACACTCGAAAATCGATGGTACCTAATAAGAAGCTTGTACACAGTTACAAAAGTCTCCTAAACACGAATTCGTGTAACGAAAAGCTCCTAACGCAACTTGTTATGATATAATAGCTAGAACTTCGGCAGTTTGCGCACCTACACAATTAGGTGTGTGGTACAAACGTAAACTTTGAAGAAGTCCTTCAGTCAGTTTACGAATACATTTTAAGGGTTAAATACGGATTCTTTTTTGCCAGAAATACTCATTATCAACTGTGAGTGAGGAAGCAAGTACACCCTGTTGGCTATTATCATTAATAATGACGGTTAGATTTAGCGTTATGATGTCTGATACCTGTTTTGAAGTAGCCTAAGTCAAAGCTCAAAATACGCTTTCCTGTAAGGGAACTGCCCTGACCCGGTAATAATAATATTTGGGAAATTTTAGGTCGGTAGTAATGACGGACCTTACTAATGTTAGCTAGCTTTTGCTTTGTCGTAGCTTCGCTCATTTTCACGTTGATTTTGTCAATCAACTTTATGTTGGACGTTTGTTCTTTATTACTCGTAGAAGCACCATTAGTTGTTTTATTTACTTCTTATATTGTGTATGACTTTATTTTATGACGATAAAAACCATCGTGAACGTAACTTATACAAATTTAGATTTTTCATGAATATTTCATTTAAAACATTAACGGCGGTAACCTTTTGCATTTTTTACTTTAAACTATAACAATATGTTATGAACCCAAAGTTTAGACAATCGCTTGAAAATTATATGATGGATCTAAGTCTAGGTCTGCTTTGAGGATTTCATTTTGAAAGAGTACACATATACATGCTAATTATTAGTCAATATAACAGTTATAAAATCACTCAAAAATTTTCATTTCCTGGTAACTCAGTTAGGTACCAGAATCAAGAATTTTCGTAACTATAAAAGTTGATCGAGATGAAGCTACTTGTTAGTAATCAGGTGTAAAAATGTTCTACGGATCCACGACTATTAGCTTTCATAACATAAAAAAAGTTAATAAAATCGCTCGCAACTCGTAACTTAGAACACCCTGTTGTGTTTCACCTGGTTGTTTGGTAGATATAACGGGCTCTACACACTTACGGGGGCAGTCCTAATGACCGAAGTTCGACAACTTTGTGTATGCGTAATTGCCTGAACATTTATGATACAATATTGTTGTTCGATGTTCGAGTACGTGATTCTATTATGAGTGCTTGATTAGTTTTCCTGAATAAATTACCTTGAAAACTGTGCTAAATGTCCATTTGCTTTGTTGGAAACTGGTAGAACCTCGTGGTTTCATCTGCAAAGTTCCCATTCCCGTAGGAATCATTATCAACCCATATTCGGCACACTGCTGAGCTCGAGTATCCTCTCCGAATGAGAGAGGTTAGGCCAATAGACCACCACCATTTGAAAAATTCTTTCACCAATAGAAAGCTACATTGTAAGTTATTTTTTACCTTCGTATTCCTCAGCCTTTGATTCCGGAGGGTGTGGGTTCGAATCCGATCCGGGGCATGCACCTCCAACTTTTCCGTTGTGTGCATTTTAAGAAATTAAATGTCACGTGTCTCATACGGTGAAGGAAAAACAACGTGAGGAAACCTGCATACCAGAGAATTTTCTTAATTTTCTGCGTGTGTGAAGTCTGTCAATCTTCATTGGGCCAGCGTGGTGGACTATTGGCCTAACCCCTTTCATTCTGAGAGGAAACTCGAGCTCAGCAGTCAGCCGAATATAAGGGGTGTGTAAACTTCAATATTAAATTGAAAACAAGATGTACCAAATTACCGTGTTTTATTCTTTACAAGTTAGCCCTTGACTACAATCTCACCTGATGGTAAGTGACGATGAAATCTAAGATGGAATCAGGTTAACTTGTTAGGAGGGGGATAAGAAATTCACACCCCTTTCGGTTTCCACACGACATCGTACCGGATAGCTAAATCGCTTGGTGGTACGTCTTCGTACCTAGCCAAGTATCTACCAATTAAGAAAAACTCAATCGTCCCAGCCAGAGATCGAACCCAGGACCTCCGTCTTGTAAATCCACCGCGCATATCACTGCGTCAAAGCCGTCAAAAGAACCTGAACCACTTTATCGATTATTAGAAGATTAATGCCAAAGAAGCCTGCCAAGCCAAAGGTCATAAGTATTGTCTACTTAATACAACGTTTTGTACCATGAAAGGTTTCTTGAAGAAAATTAATCTGTACAAATAGGTCTGCTAGTATACGAGTAGTAAACCTCTTAGGTATCCGCTAAGTTTATAATAAGAAATTGAGACTCGCGAAAGAGCGTCAGCCAAATTAGAGTTATTTTTATAGTGATTGTTCGTACCTATCGACTGTAGTAATTCTTCTTTTACTGCTCCACTATTTGCGTGGACAATTAAGCTATGTAATAATGTATAATTTAAGAATATATGGCATTACTTAAAAATAAAGATCTTTCTTTTCTTTCTGTGTCCTCGATATTTTTTTGCGTAATTTTATGAAGAGTTTAGATTAAGTTTTACTATTTTTATAATCAGAGAATACTTCTTTATTTATTTGTACCCCTTTTAGTACACCATGTAATAGGAAAAAAAAATTAGAAGAATATAATAGGCGGCCTTATCGCTAGGTAGCTATCTTTCTTAAATTTTTACTTAGGAAAATAATAAATAATCATCTTAATCATCATCATCATTAGCAACCGATTGGTAATTGGTGATTATTATATTAATTTACGTAATTATTGTTAGTGTTAATTTTGAAATACAAATAATAAAAAAAAGTTTGTATATGCGAATGTCAAGGAGACGCGTGACGTTTGTATTTTTATGGGTTTCACCGGCTTCACAACGCTGCTTGTAAGGCTGGTTTTAGAGTCACGCTGACCCGACACTGACCAACGGCGCTGACAGCTCAGCGCGTAGCGACCACCGCACGCACGCGTTGATAGCTATGCGTTATTCTGAAACGTTCCCTAGGAGTTCATACAGTCAGCATCTTGTCAGTGGGACTCAAAAACCAGCCTAAAGACTCACTCTGTATCATCTTTACTCTGTATGTATTGACTGTAACTGTAAATGATTGAAATTCACACAATGAGATCCTGACTACAGGATTTCTTTTTAATATTTGCAGGATCACAAAAGGTGGAAAGAAAACGAATGATTTGAATTTTTGCGGCGGAGTGTCGGTTATTATTTATTTTAGTCTATATACAGACTTGTCATAGACAATATAGATTAGTGTTACATAAACTAATATTTCCAGATAAAGGACAATTGATTTGTCTATGTAAATATAAGGCTAAGGTCGCACTATCAATTCGCTACATTAACACAAACAAAATAAATTTGCTTGTACATAGCACGAGTATACAATATTAGTGTGATTATTCACAGCACTAAATAACACTAACCAAACAAATGTTCCTATAATACACGAACGATTCGCAAACACTGATAAATGGACATAAACGTGTTTTACAGTTGTCAATTAGTTGCGTAAATAGCAATGCGAGAGGACGCCATTTTTAACACGGTGATAAAATCATAAGTTTCACAAACACAACCCCAACTTTAATCTATTGTTAATAGAGTTCATTTTGCGTTAACCCATAATGAATAAGTAATAACATCTCGCTGAAATGTAAGTTTTATTGTCTTCAATAAAAACTCCGGGCTAACGGAGGTCGTGAATTTTTGATTCGTCGCCCCTCATAGAAAATGTTCGTCGTAATTAATTATTTTATAACGTCGCTTCATCACTTTTGTTTTTTTCCCCGTTTTTAATGTTTTCACTGAGGAGAAACTTCCGGAGTGATTTCAACGTTTAAAATTGCAAAGAACTAAGTAGAATTATAATTAAAATATTACGGATCTGGTTCTGTGGCTGGTGTATTTCTAACTTCCTCTTTTCTCCATATTTTCTTATTTTATGGTTCGCTTCAAAGAAGTAATTTCAAAATAAATATTACCGACATAGCCACATAGTTCAAAGAGCCGGTGGACCCAAGGTGCTGGAATGGCGACCTCTAACTAGGTAGACCGAGGACATCAAGCAGGTTGCAGGGTACTCGCGGCTAGAGACCGTTGTTTGGAAGTCCATGCAAGAGGCCTATGTCCAGTAGTGGACGTCCATCGGCTGATAATGATGATGATGATGATTTCCGAATTCTGATGATCTCAGGAACTACTGGTCCGATTTATAAAGTTCTTTCAATGTTAGATAGCCCATTTATCGAGAACGGCTATAGGCTATATACTATCCCCGTATTCCTACAGGAACGGGAACCACGAGGGTGAAACCGTGCAGCGTCAGCTAGTAATAAATACTGAGCCAGTGGCTCAGTATCGTGATGTGTGATATGTGTAATACATTATTTCCAAGTTGATTATACCTATTTTTTTTTTGTAACTTATAAAACAAAATATAGACCCTTTATAATTTTTTTTATCTAGTTTTTTGACAGCCAGTAGCAGTTTAAAAATTAAACTGTTTCATTGATCTCATATTAAGTGATAGAGATAGTTCTATGTAAAACAGAATGCCCCTCCACTCCAAGCCTTTTAAAATAAAGGTCCTTTTATGAAAAAAATAAAATAAATATTCCTTTCTCTTGACAAAGAAAGCAATGAGTAATTCGATATGATTGAAATCACTATCAGATAGTTCGTCAAATAGGCACACACAATAAACAAACATCCAAACTAAAGTTTACGTAACATTATATTAATAAAACAGATTGTAGGCATTTTGCAGAAATAGATACGGCCTTTTATCGTCAGCAAATATTTAATGTATCCCGTCAATAAAAACACTATCCATCATAATAACTCGTTGACCTGAAAACTTGGCCGTCTCCTACATTGTACCATGTTGTTTTTTTATAAAAAAATGTAATAATAAATATATAATAAGTTTTGTTTGGTCTCATTTTTGTAGTCGATAAATAGCTGAAGCAATAATTGTTGGCAGCGAATAAATATTATCGTTATAAATATTGTACATTGTTGTTTTTGTTTATAGAAAATTGTAATAATAAATATATAATATGACTTACTTTGTTGTTTTTTTGTAGTCGATAAATATCAGAAGCAATAATTGTTGGCAGGGAATAAAAATTATCGTTATAAATATTGGAAAGTAGCTATTGGGACTCTATAAAATAAACAAAGTAAATCCTTTGAGTTTAGGCTTATTTTATGTTGTCAAACTTCACAAATGGGCCTAAATCAAACTCTGGAGATAATATTATCTTTATTTTACTTATTAAATCCGTTTGAGATACGTGATATTTAGTTTCTTTAAATGCACACAGCACACAACTGAAAAGTTGCCAGGTGAACAAATACAAATACAATATGTGTTGCAGGGAGCCGCTGGATGTTGGCGGCTCGAGACGGTTGTGTTTGTGACTTCGTCCAAGAGACCTATGTCCAGCAGCTGTAGCCGTCCGTCAGCTATTAATGATCATGATGATGATGATGAAATGAAGGACCAAGGACATCCCATCTGACGGCCGGACGGGACGGACGGACGGTCGGATCTGAGCAATACTTCAACAGGCAACGCAAGAAACATTTCCCACAAAGTGCCTCTCTGTGTTCATTAACCTGAGGCGTATGTATATAATAGGCCTCATATAAAACCAAAGTACCCGACAAAATAGGCATAGGGGTAGTATTAAAAAAAATAAAAATACATTAATCATTTCAAGTAGGCTCAATTTACAAGCATTTTCGAAACGTCAAGCTTGACTATGTGATAAGACTCTACCACCGGCATTCGGCTTGCACGAAAATCACTCACTCTACAATGGCCCTCATTACATGACAGTGACATAAATAACTAATCTACTACGTTTGTATAAATATGAATCGAACAAAAATAAAATATCAGTTACAAAAAGGTAACTATTTTCTCTTGATAGAGAAAATAGATACCTACTACCGACTACCATTAATATCATATCCTTTTTCATAAGTCGAAATACCAACATATCAATTAATCTACTTCACAATATTTCCAAATATAACGATGAAATATTTTCGTCGGGCTGTCTCGTCTTAATCGTTAATGTATTTCGACAACAAACGGCGTCCCCTTAAGTGGATCCACAGGGTGCTCCAGAAACGGTCATTAATCAGACACCACAGGAGCGCAGGTCTGGCCCATTCAACTGAGACCCCAGTGTGTGCTTAGCCTAATGTATAAACGTCTTTTTGTATAAGCGTTGTAAAAAGATTTATTTTTTTGTGACAACGATGTTTTACGTTGGTTGAGTGATTCTATTTATAAGCCGACTTAGTAAAATATGGATCCTCTTTTATATTATACTAGCGGACGCCCATGACTTCGTTCGCGTGGAGTTTAGTTTTTCACAAACTCCGCGGGAACCATGGATTTTTCCGGGATGAAAGTAGCATATGTGTTAATGCAGAAAAAAATCTATTTCCATTCCAAATTCCAGGAAAACCGCTTTAGTAGCCGCAGCCCAAAGGAGAAACAAACATACACATGTATAATATTAGTGTGATTAGAATTTTCAGAAACGGAAACGGAAATGTAACCAATTTAATGACACATCCTGGCTTAGTTATAATAGTAGTACAACTTAAGTAGGTACCTGACAACAAATAGCGTCTCAGCTCTCAACGTTAGTGGGATCCACGCAGGTTTCTTGAAGCCGTATATTAATCAAACAAAATACGGCATGCGCAAATCTGGACCATTTGTCTGAGGTCTTAGTGTGTACTTAGCTTAATGTATAAATGTTGGTGGTAAAATTGTACCATAGTTATTCTGTTATTAAAAATCGGTATGGTTTTGCCATGATTAACCTAATCTAATAGTACTATAGAGCCGTGATAGCCCAGTGGATCTGACCTCTGTCTCCGATTCCGGAGGGTGTGGGTTCGAATCCGGTCCGGGGCATGCACCTCCAACTAGTTGTGTGCATTTTAAGAAATTAAACATCACGTGTCCCAAACGGTGAAGGAAAAACATCGTGACGAAACCTGCATACCAAAGAATTTTCTTAATTCTCTATGTGTGTGAAGTCTGGCAATACACATTTGGCCAGCGTGGTGGACATAGGCCTGACCCTTCCCATTTTGAGAGGAGACTCGTGCTCAACAGTGAGCCGAATATGGGTTTTTTAATAGACGTGCAGTTTCAACTGTGCAGTCGAACTGTTATTGTTATAACGTTAGTATTGTTCGTAATTTTGAACTGTAGAGTTTTTTCTTATTTGAGATTTCCATTAGATAAAATTACATTTCAAACTGAACGTCTGTAGCGCAGATAATAATCATCAGCGATCTTACTACCCACAATACAAGCTACGCTTTTGTGGCTAGATAGCGATGTGTGTATTGTCATTCACTCCAAGAATAGACAAGAATTTTTCCGTCATTATGTACCGTATTTCAGCGTAAAAGAAATACAACGCAACATTTGAGAAGTGTCTTAAATTATTCAAGTGTCGACAAAGCGGATGAAAGCCTGAGCAGTGTCTTATAACACAACTCGTCTCCCCTGCGGCATATTAAAAAAAATACAAATAGCCTTTACGTAAGGGAATCCAAACACTCTTTGTTTTCAAAAATAGAACACCGGGAAAAGGAAACAAACACATTCGTACCTCCTATTCATGCAAAAGGCGCAAGGTTTAAACGTTTGAACGTAACCTTTTCATGCGGTGTTACGTAGCCGCGACTGCTACGCGCGTAGCTGTGTGCTACGAAGGGATCAGTGTGCTACGCGAGCTCGAGCGGTTCGGACGTCCCTGAACCAGCCGTTGCTACGATCGCGAATGAACCGAATCGTGACTTGTTGCGATGTTGAAGTGAATAAAGGAAATGGTTTGCGTGGATTGCTATCGTGCTGAATGACGGTTGAATTATCAGTTAATATTCTTGGGTATAGTGAAACAGAGTATGCGGTATTATCTTGGAAATGAAAATGTATTTTTTTCACGTTTTCATCTTGTTACATTTGTTTGAGAGGTTTCCTTTTTGTAATTTATTGTTCAAAGGAGGGAAGATTGGGAAGAGTATTGATTCTATTTGTTAGATTTACGATTACATATACAATAGTCATTACTGAACTCTGAGGTATAAACAACAATTTTTTTTGTATTACTTTTATGTTCAGAAACTTTGAGATACGAACAATAATGACTTATTATTTTTACACAACACATAAATTCATAAATCTCATTGATAAAATGATATTCATAAATTCTCCAAATTATGTATTGTTGCTTACTTAAAATTCCATTTTATAAAGTATTGTTATTTTAATGCGCAAAATATTGATAATTAATGGATTATTATGCATTTGTACATAGTATGTGGTTAATACACCTCATATGCAAAATTTGATGATTCAAATAAATCGCTACAGAATAAAAACTTATTATTCGCGACGTTGTTGATTCCGGTATATTTTAATTATGGTCTTTTGTAATTAGTACAAGTGCATTTTATGCTTCATCAGTTTTCTAAAAAAATATTACACGATTTATTATATATATATTTTTAAGAAAATAACAGTCAAATTAATTTTATTTGGCAAAATATTAATGTTCATGTTGAATCAGTACATTTATTTTTTTTACAATAATGAAAAGTGTAAAAGGTTAAGTACTAAAAAATATTATACCGTCGAGTTGAAACACCTCCTTTTTTTGAAGTCAGTACAAAAATAGGTATCAGGTCTACCTTCATCATATACTAACTTTTATTACTAAGCTGTGTTCATAAAACAATCATCATCATCATTATTAACAACCCATATTCGGCTCATTATTGAACACTAGTCTCCTCTCAGAATAAAAGCTTGGGCCTTAGTCCACCAATGCGGATTAGCAGACTTCACACACGCAAAAAATTAAGAAAATTCTCATGTATGCAGGTTTCCTCAAGATGTTTTCCTTTACCGTTTGAAAAAATCACATAACTCAAAAATTTGAGGTGCATGCCGCGGACCGGATTTGAACTTACGCCTTCTGAATCGAAGGTAAAGTTTACGTTCACTGGCACTTTATGAAACAATACTTCAGTTCAAATATCCACTCCAATTTTACGCCTTAGACCTAAGAAAATGAGGTCTAAATTTAAGATCTAAGAAAAGACATCTGACTTTATATGCCTTTATCATCTTAATTTTTGGACTGCGTCCACATCAGAATAAACACCTCTTGTGAAGACATCCACACATCATAATTTTGAGCCGCATGCATCCAGCGTTATGTCATCGGTCCACCTTCGAGTAGTTGGGGTTCGACAAACCCTGCACTTCCCATAAGGTTGCCATTGATTTGGGACACCAACGTCCATTGGCTCTTCTAACTATGTTCGAGTGTCTGAATTCATTAGTTCATTACCTTGAATAAGCATATAGTATATCTATGTATACATAGAGCCGCGATAGCCCAGTGGAGGGTGTAGGTTCAAATCTGGTCCAGGGAATGCACCTCCAACTTTTCAGTTATGTGCATTTTAAGAAATGAATTATCACGTGTCTCAAATGGCGAAGGAAAAACATCGTGACGAAACCAGAGAATTTTCTTAATTCTCTGCGTGTGTGAAGTCTGCCAATCCGCATTTGGCCAGCGTGGTTGACTATTGGCCTAACCCCTCTCATTCTGAGAGGAGACTCAGCAATGCGCCGAATATGGGTTGATAATAATGATGATGATGATGCCTATATATGACCAGGTATCCGCTATTCATTTGACTTCTACAGGCCATTTATACATTCCTATATCAAACTGGACGTGACTCTATAAGTTTTGAAGATCTTGAGCAACTGCGTGCAAAACAAACTGTCAAATGGAATCTATTCCTCTTTTGTTGTCTTTTAAAAAGGAAGTCAATCCGATTGTCTTTAAGCCTCTTTGTCACATGCAAATTATATGGATAGCTTTTTCAATCGAACAATTGGATCGGTTGTTAAAAAAGGAAGAAGAGAAACAAACTAATTGGGAACAATCAATCCAATCTGAAACAATGATTGGAATGAATCGCTGCAATACTATTTCATTTTGCTTTCGGCTTATACTTCAGTGTATTGTTTTAAGTTATTGTTTATTGATTTAATGTGTATTTATTGTTCTCTTAAACTGTATATTTTACCTTAAATTAATGAATTAAATCCTTGTAATAAGATATATGTCTTGTTATCTATAGTAAAAAAAACCTTTGACTTGTAATTCTTTGTTTTAACAGTTTTTTTACAATGTACTCGTAGAGTGTGAAAGTTTGGATAAAGGTACCATAATTAAGACAATAAACGAAGACCGACAAAAAGACTCAATTTTTAAAATTATTTTTTACTTTGACTTCACCTTATCCAAATATTTTTTTATAAAAACTTAAGACAATCGATTAGTATCTAATCAAGAAAAAAAATCACAATTTTTATTACCTAATACGATTTTATAATTAAATTTTTCTCAAACGAAAACTAAAAATAAGCAACAAAATACAATAATTAGTTATTAAAATCTTTGGAAAGTTTCATTTTGTGTATCATTTTGAGTGTCATTTCGATAAATAGGTACAAAAACTAAATACCAAAATACACTATAAATAACCCTCCTACTAAATATTTAGAATGATTTCGCAGAGCTGAGTAGAGTGTTAATAAATGAACCCAATTAAAAATAAATGAACCCAAGAAAAATAAATGAACCAACCAGTGATATTAATGAATGCTGAAGTGCGTGTGGACAGAAAATGTACTGTTTCGGATGATGCCGTGTGAATAGTTAATGTGAGCGGAATGAGGAGCGAGAGATCTTGTCTCTGGTCCATGCTGCAGGCTCTGGCTTTGCTACCGACCATGGCTGTTAAGGGTGAGTGAACAATAGATATTATGTTTTTTTTTCTTTCCATTATAGCTTTGCACGGTTTGTGCATATAGTCCGTAAAGTAGAATTTTTTATTAAATAATATGGAAAAAGTGGTCAAATAATCCGTATTTTGACAGCCTCCGTGGCGCAGTCGCAGTATGCGCGTTGGATTTACATGACGGAGATCCTGGGTTCGATCCCCGGCTGTACAGATTGGGGTTTTCTTAATTAGTTCTTAGTTATGTCCCTACCGGCATACCACCAAGCGATTTAGCATTCCGGTACGATGTCGTGTAGAAATCGAGAGGGGTGTGGATTTTCATCCTCAGCCTAACAAGTTCCTTCCATCTTAGATAGCATCATCACTTACCATCAGGTGAGATTGTAGTCAAGGGCTAACTTGTAAAGGATTAAAAAAAACTATCATCATATTATTCAAACCGTACTTGTAAAGAATTAAAAAAATAAGTATCATCGTAATCAATTTATTCAACTGTTCATAGCCTGTAAAATTACAGGCATAATACTGACTGTTGGTTCAGTGGTAAGCTCGGATCACGAGGTCCTGTGTTCGAATTTTCTTTCTTCTATGAAACTTTCAGTAAAAATTGTCTACCTGAAGTTGGAAAATTGCTGGTGTTACAATTTCCCTGTGTATTATAGTTATAGAGTCAAAACCCTAAGCTCGCCAACCAGCATCAGAGTAGTATGTTGGGTCTAAGCTCAATATATTTTGTAAGGTGAGGCCTGACCCTGTAATAGACCGTAAATTAGGCTTTTAATCATCATCATCATTATCAATCCATATTCGGCTCATTGCTGAGCTCGAGTCTCTTCTTAAAATGAGAGGGCTTAGGCAAATAATCCACCACGCTGGCCCTTTTTCTTCTCTTTCTACGATCGTTAACGCTTCGAAAACTAGAAAGATGTATGGGAATGACATTTGCTATCGACAGGTCACGTGATCAAGATCTGTCATTCCCATACATTTTTCTAGTTTTCGAAGCGTTTGCGATCGTAGAAAGAGAATCGACACGCCACTTGGCTAGGGGGTCTGGCTGTTAATAATGACTTGTAATAGAACAATATATTTTATTTTTTGGTATAGGTACTGACGAAATGTTGTAAGCCTCATAAAACATAGATTCTAAATACCTAACCAAGAAGGCAGTTAAGGTTAACAAGCGATATGTATTTAGGACGGTGCTTATAAGTCTTCTAAGTGACCCGGTTTACATTTGGTTACAACAATAATAAGACGTTGTAAGACATCCGCTATATTGCGACAAGAAATTACGTGTCTTCCATTTGTAAAATTTAATGTAAAAATATACATAATTTTGACTTCCATCTACGGTTATTAGTAATTGGCCAGATAAGTCTGGCGCAGTTGTTAGCGCTGTGATTTTCACCAGATAATACCAGAAATTGATGGTTAGCTCGGGTTGATTTTGGATTTTATGGTTTCTAAATTGGCTCAGGTCTGGTACGCATTAGCCGCGCTTAATTACCACATTAGGACGTACTGCCAAGCCATTTAGCATTCCAGTAAAATGTCGAAAAACCTTCTTGGAGGTGCAAGCCCGGACGAGGTTCAAACCTACGCCCTCCAAATTTAAGGCAGACGTCTTATCCACTGGGCTATCACGGCTCATAAGGGTGTAGGGTAAAGAAAATTCTTGACTGTCGACTAAAACTCCCCTTCTTTGCTCGTGTTCTCGTTGCCCAGTCAAATAAGTAAAAACCTACTAAAGCAGCTTTGGGTACCTGTTCTAATATAGAAGTTGCTACAGTTCTAGTGAGACCAAGGAAGCAAGTCTAGCAAGTTGTAAAGAAATTTTGCTGATAATCCTCTTGCACCCACTTCTTGCTAATGTGGCGTACACTTTATAGATGCATTAGCATGATGCTTACTGTAGTGTTTGTATCTACTAAACAAATACCTACAATACTACATACACAATCTCATGTACATTGGTAGTGGTAGTGCCCCCACTACCTATTTAGTAGATACAAACACTACACTTACCATGAGGATTCATTCCGAACCTGTATTGGAGGATGTTTGTTTTATTTTGTACAATTTGTACGTGAAGCCTACCCTAGTTAAAAACCTTCTGCTATTAAAATTTGTGCAACGTCTTATACTATGACAACATACTCTACTGTAAAAGACAAAACTCATATTTGAAACTGAAATATATAGATAGATAGATAGAATTATATCTGTTCCAGAAAATGAATATTACATCGAACATCTGGCCTCCATAACGATGCGATTTGATCTAGGTCACCAGGTTCAGAACTGAAAAGGTTAACGGAATAGACAAGCCTTTGCAATGCATCCTCGAAAATACCGTGAAAATGGCACGAGAAAAGTGCATTTTTCTCCCATTTGTCGGAAAGAGTGTCATTAATACGTCAACAATGAAACATCAAAGGGCACTTTGCGATACGCAATAAAATTATATACCAGCAATTTGGAAGCCTTGATAACTCTGTGGTTTAAGAACTCAACTCCAAGAAGTCATTGGTTCGATTCCAAGCATGTGATTGTTGGTTTATCCACTTAGAAAACAGTCCTAGGATAAATTGTAGAGGAAGGGAAAAATTGGGTCATAGTTATAGAATGCTATAAGACTTGTGCGCCTGAAATTCAGTTTTTCATCATAAATGATGTCCATGGATTTTTCGGGTAAAGAGAGTGGCCTATGTGTTAACCTAGGGTAAGATCTATCTCTTTTCCAACACACGCACACAACAGCCAAACTTTTGCAAATATAAAATTAATAGGACATAGGATTATTAGTATTATTTATTCTTTATTTGCACACCACAATCACAAAAACAAGAGAAATAAAACAAAATTATTGAAGAGATCAGAGTGCCTACTGTGAGTTTTCAATATTTTCTTACTGTTACTATCGCGTTAACGTAAACGCGAAAATTAATAGAATTGAAACAGTTGTGCAGTAGTGCCACTAGATGGCGCTGTTTCAATCCCTCAGATTTGCGTTTACGTCAACGCGACCGTCACAGTATCAAACTGCCACTAGGCCCTTAGAATACAAAAGCGGCCTTATCGCTAAATAGCGATCCCTATGTTTTCCTAAACAGAAGATTGCCTATCTTCTGTTTAGGAAAACATAAGGACATCGGCAGGTGGTGTAAAACAAAAATAAAGGATTGGGCTGCTATTAAGAAACTGTTAGAGTAATTAAAAACTAAATGTATCTCGCTTGACCTAAGACTTACACCTAGGACATCATAGAATAACCACTGAGCCGACGCGGTACTACTAGTTCTATGAACTATTGGTATAAAACCAAAGATATTGCTGTAACAAAGGCCACTTATTAAATAACTTGTACCCACGTAAGTGATATTTCCTTCCCACGGCCCTGAAGCCAGTGACCTGTATCAAATTGCATACTTATACCGCCAGATGGTTGATATAATGTTCACTTCTGAGAAGATATTGCCGGCACCCGAGTGCTAAAGTGTTCGAAAAATCAATTGGGTGATTTGCCTAATTTCTTTACAAGTACTCTACGTGGGTTTGGTTTTCTTTTAGATTACTACTTCTACAGCTTAGTACATAACTATTTTTATTTTATTTAATTGAGGGCTTACAAACAACATAATCATATCATAATAGTATATAAATAAAAAATATACTATACAGCAGACTACTACGTATCTTAATATTTTATATAAAACTAGCGGACTCGCTCAAGCTTCGCTTTGACTTATTAATTTATTTATTTGCACTTCTTCCCTATCCCTACCTTACACTACCCTACTCCTGCCCCAACCCCTACCCTACCCCTACCCTACCCCTATCCTACCCCTACCCTACCCCTACCCTATCCCTATACCATACCCCTACCCTACCACTACCCTACCCTAAAATTTAGGGGTTTGAAAAATAGATGTTGGCTGATTCTCAGACCTACTGAAACTGCACAAAAAATTTCATCAAAATCGGTCAAGCCGTTTCGGAGGAGTATGGCAACGAAAACTGTGACACGAGAATTTTATATATTAAATTATTGTAAGCAAATTTCGAAAAAAAATAAATAGAAAAATACATGAAAGAAAAGACTAAAGACTAAAATTAAATTAATAAATAACTAATATTTTAACGATTAGACCAATTTAGAAAACTTCAATTAGCCAGGGATAGAATCCAGGACCTCCGTCTTGTAAATCCACCGCGCATACCACTGCGCCACGGCTGTCAATAATAAAACCAATATCAGTTTCATATCCAGATGCTCCCCGTTTATTCACTGCTGGGAATAATTTACTTAATAAGTAGGTAAGACTGTCGTACCTTCCTCATTCCATTGAAAGCTGAGAAAATCAATGTAGCGAAGGCTGCTGTAATTTTCTCGCCTCCCCTTCAGCTGGTGTTTAATTTTCGATGTTGGGTAAATTAAAGCTTATACTTGTTTTTGTTATCTGCTTTGCTTCTGGCGACTGGTACGTTTTCATACGACCTGGGTTATAAAAATATGAAAGTAGTGTAATTTGTAGTTTATAAAATATCAAATTATCACTGAAAATTAAGCGGGAAAATCATGAATTTTCAAAATTAGTTAAAAATCTTTTAACACGTTCGCTGCGGTACGAGGTCAATTGACCTCGTGAGTCTAGCCTCTTCAAGAGTTGCAAGGGCGATGGACATCGTACCACGCCACATAAATTTTTGTATGAGGTCAAAAAACTTCGTAATGCACCAGAGGAAAGTACAGAAAAATCAGTGCCGCATCGAACATGTTAACGTAATTGGATGAAAAATCATAAATTTTTTCATAACATTCTTACATTCAATGTATATATAAATGTAATTTTTCATTATATGATGTTTTTGTTTGAACGGTACAAACAAATCTAACGATTTCACTAAGCGACGACGTCATTCTTGAGTTTCATTATGTATGGAGTTTGGATTATGTATGGAGATGTTTATAAGAATAATCATACTTGTTTACTATTAACATACTCTCAATTTATACAGGGTGCTGGGGAGTATGCTTTATTTCCCATAACTCTGGGGTTATATTCTTTACCAAAAGTTAATCTAAAGTATATATTTTCGGAATAAATAAATTTCGGGCATTCGCTAGTTTAGTAATATTTCTTTATGAGTCCTGTACAGCAATGTGACACAAAATTGAAATAGATTTATCGCTTGTTGTAAAACTATCGATTCTAAAGTCGTAAAGTGTCCCGAAACACGTTTGCAACTCGCATTAGCAGATAGTGTCAGTGACAGGTGCAGGTAACTTTTTACCACTAGGTTTGCATCCCCTAATCTCCCTAATAGCACCAACATATAAGTTAAGTTTGAACTAAGTTAACCAACTTATAAGTTAAGTTTGAACTAAGAGCCTAGTGGCAGTTTCATACTGTGACGATCGCGTTAACGTAAACGCGAATTTGTAAGGAATTAAAACGGCGCCATCTAGTGGCACTACTGCACAACTGTTTCAATTCCTTACAAATTCGCGTTTACGTTAACGCGATAGTAACAGTATGAAAGTATTGAAAACTCCCACTAAGCAATCTGAATCCTTTTTATTGAGGAATAGATGATTCCCGCTTATTTTATTTCTACCTCACAGTCGTGTTTAACATATCTACAAACATAACCACGTCACCAAGTTACGTGAATGTATTTGTTTGATTTGCTAGTCAAAATATATATTGACGGCCTAATTCGACGAAATCTATTTCCATTTCAAATTTTTGCCAGATCGGTCCAGTAGTTGCGGCATTCATCCAAATATCCATACAAACTTTTGCGTTTATAATATTAGTAGAATAGGATAGGATTAAAAAAGTTTCGTAAAGTTGAACATTCGCCTTTTTGAAAGTTGGTTAAAAAGCCTTTGGCTTGACCTGAAAACTATTGATCCGAGTGTGAGATATAAGCGCTGGTGTCAGCTGCAAATCAATCCACGCGACAGTTCCCCATTTATTTCCTGGCGCTTTATACAATCGCTGCGCCTATAATCGGAGTTCCTTTTATATTTTATTCTTTTATAAATCTAATATAATTTAAATGAGCCAACCTTTCGTCATCTATATTAGTCTATATTAGTATTATAAAGAAGTAAAGTTTGTGGTGATGTGGGGATATAATCTCTGGATCTGCTAAATTGATTTTGAAATTGTTTTACCAATACAAAAACTCGTTTTTATTATTATTTACAATTTAGCCATTGACTGCAATATCACATCGTATCGTAACACATTTCTCTTTATTCATGTAGTGGCTTGTGTTTTTACACTTCCAAAGTGAAGAGGAAGGCTATAGGCTATAGCCTATAGCCTTCTATAGCCTTCTTGTTCCCGTAATAGTACGGGGATAACATTATATGTTATCCCCGTACTATTACGGGAACAAGAACCACACGGATGCGTCAGCTAGTTAAATTATAATCGGATACTTCTATCGTACCAACGCAGTATTAGAACGTAGTTGTTTTTGTTCGGATACTTGTACCGTATAATTGCAAGTTTATTGCAGCTACTGTTTAACTTTCATGATTACAAATATATAAAACCTTTTTCCGTCGAGTCACGTGTTCTCGCGAGGAGCAATGTCACACGGCTTCGATTCGTACATGTCCCAAAATACTAAATTATCTCAAAACAGTGATGTTTTTCATTTAAAATTAAATTATAATCAGATACTTTTATCGTAAAAATGCAATATTAGAAAGTAATTGTTTTTGTTCGGATACTTGTAGCGTATTAATGCAAGTTTATTGCAGCTACTGTTTAACTTTCACGATTACAAAGGTATAAAACCTTTTTCCGTCGAGTCACGTATTCTCGCGAGGAGCAATGTCACACAGGGCCGCTCGCACCTGTCACCGAATGCTAATGCCCTCCAAGCCGTGGACTACGGAATACGGATCAATATCCTAAATGGAAACGCTACGTCCGAAAATGCATTTAACGTTCGGATACTTTGAGCGTATTAACTCAATATATTCACTACTAGTGGAAGCCTTGTGGTTTTGATGACCTCCGTGGCGCAGTGGTATGCGCGGTGGATTTACAAGACGGAGGTCCCGGGTTCGATCCCCGGCTGGGCCGATTGAGGTTTTCTTAATTAGTCCAGGTCTGGCTTGTGGGAGGCTTCGGCCGTGACTAGCTACCACCCTACCGACAAAGACGTACCGCCAAGCAATTTAACGTTCCGGTACGATGTCGTGTAGAAATCGAAAGGAGTGTGGATTTCATCGTACTCCTAACAAGTTAGCCCGCTTTCATCTTAGATTGAATCATCACTTACCATCAGGTGAGATTGTAGACAAGGGCTTACTTGTAGAGAATAAAAAAAACACTCGTGTTGTTTTATTAAAAAATCAACGGTTTTTTAATAAAAAATTAAACAAACTAAACTGAAATAGAGGACTGCTAGTTTAAATAAAATAATAAAATTTAAAAATTCACAAAACATATCCTTCAAAGTGGTATCACAGAAACCTTTCGACTAAATACACTTACACAATATAGTCTCAGTGCATTCAATTTCAAACTTTATCATCTCAGCACTAAGGTTTGAAATCGTTATATTTAAAGTGCCCGTATAACTTTGTACCGTCTCCTTTTGTTATTTCAGCCAGTGAGTTTAAAAGTCAAAGTTCCGTTAAAGGCCGGCTATTTATGTAACTTGTGCGGAAATTGCTTCATTATTATCTTGGTATCAGGAGCATTAGGAAAGTTACCATCTGTTACTCCTTGAAGTCCGAATTATATAGTTTATAGACAAGCCTACAAATATTTACCATACTGTTATGAGATCTTCGCGATTGGGAGGTTAATAACATTAATTATTTGTTATTATAAAAATTAGGTATTTGTACGAAGTTGTTAAAATAGTGATGGTATAACTAAGAGGGTATTTGATGACTTGAATTCAGATCTTTGTTAGCGTGGACACCGTCACGCTGCCAGTCGCGTTAGTGATTATGTGCAATATTTTTTTGTATTGTAATTATTAATAATGTTTTGTGTAGTAATTATGGTGTAATTATTGATCATAAATTGTTTAGCGTGGGCATGGGATGGTAAAATGGTAAATGTATCTTGCCAAATTGGTAAGATACATTTACCATCTACATCTACCGACCTGTATATATAATGCATGTATCTGCAAATAAATAAATTGATTGATTGATTGAACATGTCGGAGGTGAGGTGTTTTTGCATTCTAAAGAGATCCCTTAAACCAACACTCAAGGTCACAAGTCCTGGGACCTACTTGATATTTAACCGTCATAAGGAAACATCGTAAGGAAACCTGCATATCTGAGCCTTTTCATAATTCTCTGCGTGTGTGAAGTCTGCCAATACGCAGATTGGTGGCCCAGAATGGGCCAGCGTGGTGGACTATTAGCCTAACCCCTCTCATTGTGAGAGGAGACTCGAGCTCAGCATTGACCCGAATATGGATTGATAATAATGATGATGAATTTCATTGACAACAAACATAAACTATTTCATCGCGCCCACTCAGATAGACCCCACGCAAACATTTAATCTAATAACCGTTAGTAATTTAGTAAAGTAAAAATTGCGAAGGGAAATTTCTCAGAGTTAAAAACATAGAAAATATACCCAATGGCGCGAAATTATTTGCTCATACATTTCCCCCGAGAAGCGCGAATAAAGCCAATATTTATACAGCAAACTAGCGAACGCCGGTAACTTGGGCTGCGTAAAAGATGGATTTTAAATATTTGCGCTTTTTCTACTTAAGTAGCTTAATATCGTCTTTAAGTCAAAGGTTAATTTTGCCACAACTATTGTATTATATCCTACGATATTTAACCGTTAAAAAATTATAATTGCGAAAGTGATTTTCTTTCTTTATTCGTTACGCTTTCGTGGCTGGTCAGCAAGTAAGGTGTATTTTATTTACAGGAATGGGAATTGTTCTGGTGAATTATTTTATAATAATATTGTAAAATATTCCATTCAAACTTTGGCTTGAATTCGTTTTGTGAAAGTACGTACATTTTTGTGTTTTTGAACAATTGAAGTCAGTTGATTTTTCTCAAGTTTTTATGACATACAATATTTGGCCATTCGTTATAGCAGTCAGAATAATTGACTATTAACCTGTATCCATCTCCTACTTGAATAAAATTATAACATTATTCATTATACCAAGACAGCGATAATGATCTCATTTCACTTGTAAATAAGTTCAGGTTTCTCGCTAAATTAAATGTAAAATATTAATTTCCAAGAAAGCCTTTACGGTGGAGCTACATCATCTATGCAAATTAGAGTGCTTTGAAACTACTGCCGGCACGGATCAGGGCTCTGAGGTCCAGGGTAATAATATTATTTTGAAAAACAGCGTTGAGGTACAGCTTCATCATTATCATTATCATCTTAGTTTAACGGCCCTTTAGAGCTTAAACCCTATCACTAAGGTGGCTGGTGGGAGGCTTCGGCCGTGACTAGTTACCACCTTACCGGCAAAGACGTACCGCCAAGCGATTTAGCGTTCCAGTATGATGTTGTGTAGAAACTTAAGGAAGGCCAAAAGAGTTCCCGAGGACTAGCTTGTAAAGAATTTGAAAAAAACCACGCTTCTCCAATGCGAGTTGGCAGGCTTGAGGTGGTAAATTTATTTTGTGACGGCCAGTTAGAGCAATGCTCCATTAGTACTTTGCGTTATGACATTACAGTTTCAACGTTGTGTTTTCAATTTTCATTAAATTTAAATGTCATGCCAAATTGGAGCGTTGCGTAGGTTGCAGACGACGATTCAGCGGACGACAGATAGAGTTAATTTGTTTTTTGTGATTTTATTAAGTGCGTGCGTCCTACTCCTGTTCGGCGACGTCGTGAGTCAACATAAATATGGCATTAGGCATCGCCCTGAAGTGTTAATGAGTAAGACCCTTAAGGTGCTCTTCGAAGCACGGTGGTTTTACACCTCCATCGTCCCAACGCCAGGCAAAAACAAATCTTGGAAGAAAGAAAATCTCACCCAGGATTCGAACCCCAGACAGGCTTTAACACATATAGGCTATATCCACCGGACAAACTATGCAGTTGCTACATCTTTGATTACAAATATAATTAATATTTATTGTGCTGCCTAATGGTAGGTGTCCACAGAACCGCATCGTACGTATCGGACGCATTGCATTAAACGTATATTTAATTTTCCGCTAAACAAAATCAGTTTGATGCGATGCGTACGATGCGGGTCAGTGGATGTACATGTATGAATTTCTATACAAAGTACACTAAACTCCGTTATTCTATGCGTCCGATACGTACGGCTTTAAAAGGTTACTATCATATGTTAATGATAATGCATAGGACTGAAGCCTTCTTCTCTTTAAATTAGGAGAGTATCAAATATCCAGACTTTTCCCATTCCTAATCACTGGAGCAACGATTCAGTCTGACAGATAATATAATGTAAAAATGTCATTTCAGATTCTCAACCGACTACAAAGAAAATCTCCCCAGAGGAACCAGCGTTTGAGAGGCCGATCGGCAACCACACTTTCTTTCTGGGCAGAGAAGCGGTGCTGGGTTGTGCTGTCACAAATCTGGGAAAACATAAAGTAAGTGATTACAAATTAAGTTTCTCTCTCTCTAACAAATTCTTAACATTCTTCTCTTAAGACTTTTTACTATTAGATATGTCACTATAGAGCGTGGAAAACCCACAAATGATGCACCTCACTTCCCCGCACGCACGATTTAACACCCGCGCAGTCTGTCCCCCCGTCGCCCGCATATCATGGGAGTGTCATCAACGAACTTCGTCGTCATCAACCCATATTCGGCTCACTGCTGAACTCGAGTCTCCTCTCAGAATGAGAGGGGTTAGGCCAACAGTCCACCACACTGGCCCAATGCGGATTGGCACACTTCACACACGTAGAGAATTTTCTTAATTCTAACTTTCTAAAGAAAAAGTTGGAGGTGCATGCCCCGGACCGGATTCGAACCCACACCCTCCTCCGAGGCTATCACGGCTCTTCAACGAACTTGCCAGATTATAATTACTGTCTAAACTTCATTTAGATGCCTACAAAGTTATTAGAACAAATAATACCTAAATACGAGTATTATCTACAATACCACGATAAAACGACGAGATTTTTATTGTCGATATTTCGACCCAGTTGCATGGATCGTGGTCACGACGGGACTGTACCCGTTTAAATAACATTCATAATGAACAACCACGAAATAAGTTTAAAATCATTAGTATTATCTACAATGTCGAGTTCGGGAAATGTTAAAACTATATAATCTACTCACTCAGTGAAGTAGCTAAATTTGGAACATTTTGCGGTGATTTTGATATGATCGTTGCATCTTACCGACAAAAACAATAGTGGTGGGTCAGCCCCGTGCCTCGGAGAGCGCGTCAATTCTTGGTATTGGTTATTAAAATCGTCAGTTGTTTAAAGATTATGTCATTTTCACTCTTCAAATTCATTCACAGTAAAAGCTCTATTCGCGGGGCTTACGTTCCTATGCGCCATGAATACACAGAAACGTGATTTTATTTTTAACCGACTTCAAAAAGGAGGAGGTTCTCAATTCGGTCGGTATTTTTTTTTTTATGTATGTACACCGATTACTCAAAGACGCCTGGACCGATTTCAAAAATTCTTTTTTTGTTTGAAATGTTATAGCCCCCATTTGTTCCCATTGCCACCATGTCAAGATCTGATGATGGAATTCTGGAGAAATTGAGGGGAACTTTCAAAAATTATATGGGTGTCTAGTGTGTTCGTAAATTTCTCCATTTAGTATTTTTAAGCACTACAATTTCATGAAGGTTTAAAATCGATCTGATGAAGGAGCCATAAAACAGAAGAGGGATCTTCTCGGCGATTTACAGCAGTTACCTTGTGTTTGGGCTTGATTAATTTGTATTAATGAGAACTTTCCACATAGATAGGTTGTGACTGTCATTTAGGGGTTTGGTGATGAAGACCAAGGACAATTTTGGGAACTCCTTAACAGTTTACAGTAACTACCGTGTGTTTGGCCTTGATTAATTCGTATTGCTCAGAACTTTTACCTAGATGAGTTGTGTCTGTTATTAGGGGTCTGATGATTGAGACCAAGGTCAATTAAGGGAACCCCTTAACGGTTTACGGTAGCTACCTTGTATTTGGGCTTGATTCATTTGTATTGCTGAGAATTTTGTACCAAGATGGGTTGTGACTGTCATTAGGGGTCTGATGTATTCGTTTGAGATGAAATTTTACACTAAAAATGGAAAAATAATAAAAAATTTAATAAAAAAATACAACCGACTTCAAAACCTAAAATATACCCACTAAACTAAAAAGCGAAAAATAACATCATAATATGTTCTACCTGCTGATCAGTATGAAGGCGGTGCTTAGCCGGTGTTGTCTTCATTTAAGCCATTTCTGACAGGACCACATCACATGGCTCACACATGACTTGAATTAATACATCACCGGCTTAGCACCGCCTTCATACTGATCAGCAGGTAGAACATATTATGATGTTATTTTTCGCTTTTTAGTTTAGTGGGTACGTTTTTAGGTTTTGAAGTCGGTTGTATTTTTTTATTAAAATTTTTATTACACTTTACAAGTTAGCTCTTGACTACAATCTCATTTGATGGCAAGTGATGTTGCAGTCTAAGATGGAAGCGGGCTAACTTGTTATGAGGAGGATGAAAATTCACACCCCTTTCGGTTTCTACACTAAATCGTACCGGAACGCTAAATCGCTTGGCGGTACGTCTTTGCTAGTAGCTAGATGGTAACTAGCCATGGCCGAAGCCTCCCACCAACCAGACCTGGACCAATTAAGAAAATATCAATCCATGTAGATTATTATGGGGTTATAGTCAGTTAAATGCGCGATCAAAGAAATGTTTAGCTGAGAATATTTCCGTTGAATTGGGTTGCAATTTTTTAATTCACGAAAAGTGAAAACGCGAAGGAGATAGTATACATACATAGAGATCTACTACTAACACCTATAACTCAGTGGCGTGCATAAAGTTGTCGGTCGATAAGGGTATGCACTAGTAATAAAATTAAGCAAACTTAAAAAATCTGTATTTAATAAGCACAACTCTTAGGGTATGCAGTACTTTAATGCATGTATGAAGCTATAACTCCACTATAAATTGATTAATTTTTAGAATATTTATTTTTATTTTAAAGTTATTTAATAGTTTATTTAGAAATGATGTCAAAAAGTTACGCAGGTACCCGAATAAATAGAGATTTCATGTAAATGGCAGTTTTAAAAGCTCCCCGAATATTCTAGTTAGGCAAACAGAGCTGTTTGGGCACTGTAAACTTGCTATAAACGGTCGCTTTGGGGGAACTAACCTAATTTCTCATTTTTAAAGCGTATGCCAACGTTTTTGACAAATTTCCGTTTAGCAAACTGGTTATTAAAAATTTCATTTTAAAACATTTTAAAAAACAAAAAAATACGAATATATAAACGCTTATCTTCTACGTATTTGAAAGTTAAACGTGCGAAAAAAAAACATACATTATAAATCGCAGCGAACTGTAATGCTGTTTTTTTAACAATACACAACGCATATACTATCCAAAGCGTATAGCTTCATGAAAATAGTGTAGGAACAATTACGTTTACATTATTATTTATTATGTGGCACAAGTTTAAATAAAATAAAGTAATAAAATAAGTGCTTGTTCACGTAACATGCGGGCGCGGGCGCGGTAGCGGGCGCGGTGGACTAGTTGAGCTCATGTTCACATTGGCCGCCAGGAGTTCGCGCGCGTGTGACGTATTGCCAGGGTGAAAACAATGGATATTTTTACTTTTAATCGAAAAAGTATATCTGAATTGGTAGATGACAAAAAAAATTATTTAGTGTACATTAAATTATTAAAAATAAGAGTAGTATGATGAGAAAAAAATCTCTTTTGTGAGAAAACGTGCCGTCTATCATATTTACCGACAAGTACCAACTAATTGACCTTATATGATTTCACGATAACCTTGAGTTCCGCCGCTAGATCGACTTGAACACACTCAAACAACATCATAACTTTGTTTTACCCAAAATGCAAGCGACATTCGCTAGTTTACGAACTACTTTCGCTGCACAGGCATGCTGTTTGTGAACATTAATTGCATATTATTTTTCTGTGAGAAGACTTAAATGGACCAAACCATTTGAGTTAGTGTTTAGTGACTAGTGATAGTGTAGTGTTAAGTGCTACATGGAAGATCACGTGAACAAAGTGACTTAAAAACGTAATAGTTAGTGAAAGACTAAGATTAAGTTATTGGACATTATCTTAGTACAATATCAATATATTATAAGTTTAGGTTAAAGTTAAATTACTAATTAGTCAACATAAGTAGGCTAGATCGTAATTTTATGAAGTACCAAATTGGTACTTTACAATAGAGAGAAAAAAAAAGAAAAGTTTTCTGTGTGTATGATATAAATATTAACTCGCGTTCGCCACCGCGCCCGCGTGTCAGTGTGAACAAGCACTTATACAACCGTTTCATAATTGAAATTTCAAAAATGATTAAATTAAAAATCATTGCGCACCCTGTAAATCAGTTCACACGCTCCGTTAAGCTCCTGTACGTAGGTAGAATAAAATATTATAATATTATTTGAACAATCCGTATTTTTCATGAACAATACCTCTCAACAACAACTGCGATCACGCTTAAAACATTTTCATTTCCATTTACATGAAAACTCTATTTCCAACGGATGATAAAACTGCCATTTTTGGGACAGAACTTTCACATAAAATTATTGGTTGTACCTATAATGAGTTCGTTTCAGACTATTACGTTACGGAATAAAATAATTATTTTATCGCTACGTAAATTTATGCTTTACTAGCTGCCGCCCCGCAGTTTCACCCGCGTAGTAACTATTTCCCTGAAAATACGGGGATAATGTATAGCCAATGACACTTATGAATAACGTAGCTTTCTAGGGTAAAAGAAATTTTCAAAATCGGATTAATAGATTATCGTCTTATTCTTCATTATTGAGGGTCGTGAGCTCTAACACAAGCTTCGTTCATGGCGATGGCGCCATGAACGAAGCTTGTGGGAGGCTTGTGGAAGGTTTGACTGGTGGGAGGCTTCAACCGTGGCTAGTTACCATCCTACCGGCATAGACGTACCACCAAGCGATTTAGCGTTTCGGTACGATGCCGTGTAGAAACCGAAAGGGTTGTGGACTGCATCATCACTTACCATCAGGTGAGATTGTAGTCAAGGGCTAACTTGTAAAGAATAAAAAAATAAAAAAAAAGATCCAGAAGTTATGAAATTTGATGAAATTCCTCCTCCTTGCGTCTTGTTCCTCATTTCTAAGGGTCGTGACTCCTAACACAAGCATGTTTTTTGATGATGTCGCGCCATGTTTTTTGCAACTTGCATAACTTGGTGTACCAAAGTTTCGAGAGTGACGCGGATTTAGCTGATTTAATCTTCAGCTTCTTTAAAATAATTTAAATTTAATTAAATTTAAAGCAAATAAGATACTACTAAGTTATAATAGTCCGGTTCCGGTTGTCAAAACAGTAACAGTGCGTAAACAGTGCTCCCAGTTTTTAATTAAGAAATCTAGTGATAAAACATCAACTCACTACTGAAAGTGGCATAAAATCACAACATACAGGCCGAATATTTGAAATTGATCGGAAAAGCGTGTGAAAATAGAAATTTAACCCTGGAAAACAACATCACAAACTTCACCAAAACTTGAGGTTAGAAAATTTCGATATTCGTTGTCAACAATTTTGACGTTAGCACTTAAAAACGTCTGACAGTGACAACTGACATTTCAATATCCACAGACAACCTTAAATACGGTAGTGCCAACTTTACGGACGTAAAAAAGTACGTTCCATTTCACTTATACTACAACATTTTGTCTCTGCACTATGGATGTCAGTGGTATCTCGGAGGATATGTTAAAATTATTTCAAATGATGAAAATTGAATTAGAGAAACACACAACTATAATTACACAGAATGTAACCGACACTTTAATGCTTACCTTAGAGAATAAAATTCAACCTTTATTGGATGAAAATAAATATCTCAGATCTGAAGTAGAAATACTAAACAAAAAGATAAAATATCTAGAAAACTCGGGTAAGAAAAATAATATAATATTACATGGCATTCAGGAAACGGAGAACAACTACGAGGAATTGTTTATCCTCATAAAAGAGGTTTTGAGAAACTTGGGTGTCAGTATAGAGACATTTGAAATAAATAAATGTTATAGACTAGGTAAAAAACAAATGGGAGGCAAAACTAGACCTATATTAATTACTTTTACTTCATTTAATAAAAGAGTAGAAGTGATGAAAAATAAATCAAAAATGCCAAAAAATACTTACATTACTGATGATGTCACAAAAGAAACGTTAGAATTACGAAAAAATCTGCAACAACAGTTAAAGAATGAAAAAGAAAAAGGAAACGAAGCATACATCAAGAATAACAAAATTATAATAAGAGAAAAATCAGAGGCCGAAAAAAGGAAAAGAGAAATATCTTTGTCGCCGAAGAGTACATTAACAAAATGCCAACTCGCTAAGGAGAAAGATACTACAGGCCCGGCTAAAATGCACAAAACAGACGCATATGCATATATGAGAGCAAGATCTTACTCTTTGTCAGAAAAAAACACACAACACCAAAAGGCATAGGAATATTTGACACCGGAAACGTGACGAAAGGAATAAATATCAATACAACATCTGCATATACAAGTAAAAAACAAATCCCCAACACGGATGGTCACCGCGGGGATATAGACCACAACCCCCAAGAGCTTAAATCTGATACACTTGACAAACCAACAACAAATAAACAAGACTCTGTTAACAAAATTCAATCACAAAGAAATAGATTGAACATAGCTACACTTAATACAAGAACTCTAAGAACCCAAGAATCCTTATCAGAATTAGAAAATGCTTTGGAAACTGTGAACTGGGATATTTTAGGCCTCAGTGAAGTGAGAAGAGCGGAAGAAAAAATAGAAGAACATGACAACTACATATTTTACTACAAAAATATAACAGCAGGGTTATATGGAGTGGGATTTATAATTAAAAAATACCTGAAAAACGAAATAATAGAGTTCCAAGGAGTGTCGGACAGGATCGCTATTTTAAATATTAATTTGCCTGGCTTTAAACAACCAACTTCAATAGTACAAATATATGCTCCGACGGAGATTGCCAAAGATGAAATAAAAAACGATTTCTACAGTAAACTTAACCAAATCATGCCGAGTCTACAAAAAACAATAATCATAATGGGAGATTTTAATGGGCAAATAGGAAAGAGAGGAGTTCATGAAGATCGTATACTTGGACCATTCACAACTGGAAAACGGAATGATAATGGACAACGACTAATAAACTTTGTCTTGGAAAATAACCTACATATTATGAATAGCTACTACAAAAAAAGCCCTAATCGAAAATGGACATGGGTGTCACCTAACGGGATGGTAAAAAATGAAATAGATTACATTGTTACAAACAGACCAAAGCTATTTTCCAATGTGGGCATTATAAACCAACTTAACTTTAACACAAACCATAGACTACTTCGTGGAGAATTATACACAAGAGAACATAAGAAATCAAGAAAAAACATACAAAATACAAAGGAATCAATACTTCTACCACTTCCGCAAAATGTTCTTGAATCTTTAGACAAAAACCTAGAAAAAATAATTAATCTCACCAAAATCCAAGACAAATACGATTCTCTAGAGAAGGAATTAAAAAATTCCGCCCAAATAACTAAAATAAATAAGGTCAAGAAAGACAAATTAGGTCCTGTAGCAAGAAAGTTAATAACACAAAGAAAATCATTGTTTACAGACAGGAAAAACAACAGACACGAGATAACAAAACTAAGTTAAGATATTAACTTAAACATCAGAAAACACAGACTAAATTCTAGAACAGACACACTTATTCACTACATAGAAAAATCAGGAGGAATCAAAAAAGCACAGAATGAATTAAAAGAGAGTTTAAATTGGATTGAAGGCATGAAGCATCATAGATACAAGAAAAGCAAAACAAACAGAATTGATATACTAAATATAGCAACAGAATACTACCGAGAATTATACTCTGACAGTGAAATCTCAGCAGCCTATCAACCAGATGGTTACAATAAAACGAACGAGGAAGAGATCCCGTGCATACTAAGAGAAGAAGTCAACAAGGCTATTAAATCACAAAAGAGAGGAAAAGCGCCAGGAGAAGATGGTATATCGAATGAACTGTTATTAGGAACATCAGAAGTTACAATGAACACTATCACTGATCTATTCAATGAGATATTGCGCACAGAGTATATACCTCATCAGTGGACTCAGTCAACAATAATATTAATTCATAAAAAAGGGAAAAAAGATGAAATATCTAATTACAGACCAATCAGTTTGATGTCAAATTTGTACAAAATATTTTCAAAAATATTGTTAGACCGTTTTACCTTGACCTTGGATGAAAACCAACCCAAAGAACAAGCAGGATTTCGGAGTGACTACTCGACAATAGATCACATACACACTATAAAACAAGTGATTCAAAAATGTAAAGAATATGGTATTACCTTCTATTTGGCATTTGTAGATTATAACAAAGCATTTGACTCATTAAAACACACAAAAATATGGGAAGCCCTAGAAACACAAGGTGTGCATAAAAAATACATACGTGTAATAATCAACATATATAGGAACATGAAAGCAAAAATAAGAACAGAGAGAGAAGGGGAATACTTTCCGATACAAAGAGGAGTGAGACAAGGGGACCCAATGTCACCCAAGCTTTTTTCAGCAGTACTTGAACACGTATTTAGACGACTCAATTGGGATGATTATGGACTAAATGTAAATGGGGTGAAACTAAACCACCTAAGATTCGCGGACGATCTAATCCTAATTTCTGAAGATCCAAGTGGCTTGCAAAATATGTTAACTCAGCTTGTGTATGAAAGTGAGAAAGTAGGATTGTCGATGAACCTTGAAAAAACCAAAGTTATGACAAATTGTACAAATATCCCAATATCCATCAATGGCAGTACAGTAGCATATGTGAACGAATATATATATCTCAGACAGATTATATCTCCTGAAGACCTTACTCTGAAAGAAGTGAATAACAGAATTAATTTAGCGTGGAAGAGATACTGGTCGTTAAAAGATATAATGAAAAACCCTCACGTGCCGCTCAAATTAAAAAGAAAAACCTTTGATTCATGTATTCTACCAGTTTTGACATATGGATGCCAAACATGGAGCCTAACAAAACAACATATACGCAAACTTGAAGTCAAACAGAAGACTGTCAGCATAGCATGGAACGCAGCATACTTAATATAAAATTAAGAGATAAAATTAAACTCTTTACTATAAGAAACGTAACTAAAATAACTGATGTCACATACTGCATTAAAAAGCTGAAATGGAAGTGGGCAGGACATTTGTTTCGAAGTAAGAAGGATAAATGGTCAAGAGACATAACAGCTTGGTGCCCAAGGCACCAGAAAAGAAACAGAGGAAGACAGCGTCGTAGATGGGAGGACGATGTCATAAAAATAGCAGGTGTCGCTTGGAATAGACAAGCAAATAACCGTTCAGTGTGGCGGGCTCTAGGGGAGGCCTATGCTGTAAAGCAAGACAATCTCAACACGCCGGTGTCAATCAAATAAATTTGTAAATAATTTTAAGATATTTGTGATTGTTTAATAAAGGCTATTATTATTATTATTATTATTAAGTTATAATAATACATAACGGAGCACGAGTTTCCGAGGTGTTTTTAAAAAGAGTGACGACAGCATTGGTGACGTCACAATTGTCGGCATCTTGACCATTGCTCATACTAGTATTAGATTCTTGCGAAGAAAACTTCACTAGTTCTTGGTAAACTTCATTTAATTAATCTAGCAGCGTAACGACGTCACAGAGAGGTCCGTGCTGTACGATAGCACGACTACGAATGCCCCTGTCCGGGGACGTCCTCGGCGACCCTCACGGGTCGCGGGGTAACAGAGGTCAGGGCGTTGGCCCTTTTCTGTGATTCTCAACGCCGTCTGCAACTACAGACGGGGCACTGGGTGGGACCACTTGGGACCGCGGCGTCAAGATGAGAGAGAGATGTGGTGTCCGTCACGTCGCGATCAAGCCAGCGAGACTCGCGGCGATGAGCGACAGCGGCGGAGTAAGGGTCAAATCCGCGTGGTTCATCGCCTACCGCTTAGCGAGGTCGAGCCCACCGGAGTTCCGGTGAGCGGCCGTCAGCCAGCGGTGAGGAGGAGGTCGTGTCCGGTGATAAGGGAATCTGCTAGAGGGCGCAGATCTTGGCAAGGCATTTCTGAATTAGCGCGACAGGGTCGCGCTTCTCCTGAATAGCCACCAGCACCTGGTTAAGGGCACTGATGACGGTGGCAATCCGGGGGTCCGAGGATCCGCTAGCCGGCAGGGGTGTCGACTGCGACGCCACGCGTTTATGCCCCATGCCCCTGCCCCTGCCGCTGCAGCGCGTGCCTTTATATTGAGATTGTAGTGGGGAGCTTGTAGTGAATCACGTGTTTTCGCCGTTTCGGAATCGTTCGGCGATGACGTAGTTCGTTGCATGTTGTTTTGCACCGCCATACAGTAGTGTAAAATTATTATTACAGTGTTGTTTTAGATAAAAAATATCACAGAATCCAATACGATTGAACAGGCTGTACGGTCACCGATCATTGCCTATCCTGTATCGTACTAATTGGAAAAAATAAAGCAGCAGTGTCGATTCATTACAAAGTACACAGCAACTTTGTAATAATTGCAGTACTTTTAATTAAATTGCGTTTTTTTTTTATGTTATAGTTATTTATTTATCGTGTACTTAGTATATTTGTAGAACATGCAATGTTTGCAGAATAGGAGTTTTTTAAATACGAGTGGGTTTTACAAAACGAACCAAGTACGATTTATAATAAACGAGTATTTTAGTACTCTACTTTATGTAATGAAAAATTATTTATCACTACTCTTGCTCAAAAACACTGTCATATTACCACTCCACAGCGGGGCTAAACAAGCATTTCAGCCTCTAGGGGCTAAAGTAATTTTGTTTTTTTAATTCATGTCTGTTACGAGTACTAGCCAAGTACTAGCCTACTATAAAACGGAGGGGAGGAGGTTTTATTCGAAAATAGAATCATTATAGGTAAGGCCCTGATTGTTTTGAAAAATAAATAAAAAACTTTAAATTGGAATGAAATGCAGCGTTCTTGTCTGTGGAATGCGTTAATTTTTTTATTTAATTTTTATTGAGTTGCGAAAAGAGCGAGATTAGAAGACATGGGACATCCTTTACGGTGTAATAATACCTTTGCCTTTTTCTCATGAGAAAAAAATAAAATTAAAAAGCGAGAATTTAAAAAACAATTGGCGTGAATAATACATACTTGGTTTTTTTCCGAAATTCATTGTAAATTTGTGACCGTAACTTACATAGTTTTTCAACAATAATTGTTATTGTTGTCTTCATCTAGTGAGAATGGTGATCCTAATTTGGAAATGGATGAAATTTTCAATCTGTTACCATCAAAGTCGAGACGCATTTACTTAAACATACCTACGAAAAATTTAATAAGTGGAGAAAACAACAACGAATGGATTCACTTCCGAAAGGAGTTTTTGAAGCTATTATCTCTCACGTTTACCTCACATTTTCATTATTCATCTACACAGTAGTCGGAAATTATGTTACTGGGTAAAAGCATCTCCCTTAATAGCCAAAATTGTAGACTTTGTACATTTAATTTTCAATTAAAATAAATCATTAAATATTGTACTAAATTTATTTTCTCGCAATCGTAGTGAAAAGCAGAGTGTAACACGTGGGGCTAAACCCATTATACACTCGGTTTCTATTTAGGCGGCCCTCGCCTTACGTCTCGGGTACCTCGTATATAATGGGTCTTTTTAGCCCCTTGTATAACAATCTACTAAAGATATTGAAAAATAATTAATCTCATGAAATATATTATTTAAAAATTAAATTATTGTCTACGATGTACTAATTAGGTATAAACGTAATTCCAAATTCGAAAACTGGAGACGCGCGATCTCGTGTCCCAATTTCTAGGTAACACTACATATTATTAGTATTGCTCTGAAATAATTTAAAAATATTTAAAAACCAAGACAACTTTTAAGCTATTGCATAGCTTCTATCGCGGGCCTTGAGCGCGGGGACCGAATCCAGAAATTCCGTAACGAAAAAACCTCACGCTCCCCACTCCGACGGGCACGGAGGTGTGGCTTGAAGGCCGTGCATCGTCTAACGTCGTTTCAGTTCGGCAGTCTTTGACTCGACGTTGTTTGCGTGCGATTAGACTTTACATGTGGGTTTTATTATCTACTGTAAGATAATAAAACCCACATGTATTGTAAAATAATAAAAATATTTTAAACAATATCAACTTTTTATTTATTTAATAAAAAAAAAATTGTTTTCTTATCGGTCACCACGCTCAAAAAGTGTAACTTGAATTAATATCAAAGAAAAAGAAATACTGCATGAATAAAGTAAAAAATAAATAATTATAATTTCATAAGTTGATACAAAATGCTATGCAATAGCTTTACCGCGGCAGTCACCGAGTGTTCCGCGCGCTCAATCTGCCTATTATTCTTTAATCTGTGTTTGAATCATCGTATGTAGATGACATTTTGTAAATTGATTTGTTTTTTTAATTGGTTGATAATAAAGACCAAAATAGAAAATAAGCAGATCGTAAAAACGCTGAAACAGTGAAACAAAATAACATTAAACAAATTAAGTAAAATGCGTGGGGAAAATATAATTTTATTTCGTTCAACACAACAAAGGGACAGTAATTATTTACAATTCCATTACGTTGTACCTTTTTCTCTATTGTTGTCAAACAACGAAATTTACGTATTTGTATTATTACAGAAGATGTTTTTCTACAAATAATTCCCTGATAAACATCTTGTGTTTCAAAGTATAAACAAGTTTTTTTTTTTTTATAAATATACTTAAACACAATAACCATCCCTATCTAGCCCCAAAGTAAGCATACAAAGTAGCTTTAGTTATGGGTACTAAGATAGTTGATATTATAATATTCATATACATTTATATACTACATATAAATACTTATATAATGTATAAATACACACAGACACTGGAAAAAACCCATGCTCATAACACAAATATTTTCCAGTTGTGGGAATCGAACCCACCGGCCGTGGATGCAGAAAGCAGGGTCACTACTCACTGCGCCACGCGGCCGTCAAAATTACATACATACTACATTAAAACATCTTATTGACTACAAAAAGCTTTTTCCTTCATCAGCAAGTACATTAAAACGTCTTATTGACTACAAAAAGCTTTTTTCTTCATTATAGTAGGGCACATATTTCGAAGAGCCGATGGACGTAGCGGTCTCAAAATCCGGAAATGATGACCTGCTGTGTCGGTGACCCCTCACTAGGTTGACCAACGACATCAAGCAGGCTACAGGAAGCAGCTGGATGTTGGCTCGAGACCATGGTGTTTCTAAGCCCATATAAGAGGCCTATGTCCAGTACGACGTCCATCGGCTGATGATGAGAAAAAATACTACCTTGGTCCAGTGGTTAACCCGTGTGGCTTCCGATCATAAGGCCCGGGTTTGAATCGTGGTTCGGGCTATGAGGAAGAGCTTTATTTTCTTCTTGGAAATATTCAGTTCACATTCTCAGCCCAGAGTTGGAAGTTTTGTCACACCACAGTGCCTTGAAGAGAATTAGCCGGCGCCCCTGGACATTCATCATCATCATCATTATTAATCCATATTCGGCTCACTGTTGAGCTCGAGTCTCCTCTCAGAATGAGAGGGGTTAGGCCAATAGTCCACCACGTTGAAAGTATACATCGATTTTCACGCGGACGAAGTCGCGGGCGTCCGCTAGTCATTAATATAAGTGGTCGCAAAGTGGTCTTCTTAAATATGCTATAATATAATAAAAGTTGTTTGACTAAATAAATACTTACATCATGTATGAATAACAATATTACACTCCAATTTTTATCGTCAGTATCAACCCATAATCAGCTCACTGCTGAAATCGAGTCTCCTCTCAGAATGAGAGGGGTTAGCCCAATAGTCCACCACGCTGGTCCAATGCAGATTGGTAGACATCACACACGCAGAGAATAATAAAATTCTCTGGTAGGCAGGTTTCCTCAATGTTTTTCCTTCACCGTTTGAGACACGTGATATTAATTTCTTAAAATGCACACTACTGAAAAGTTGTAGGTGCATGCAACGGACCGGTTTCAAACCCACACCCTCCGAAATCGGAGGCAGAGGTATCCACTGGGCTATCACGGATTTGTAAATATAAAACATGCGAATATATAAATAGAAGAGTGTGATATAGAGGTAAAAGTTTTTTATCCATTTTCACGCGAACGAAGTCATGGGCTTCCTAGTCATTAATATGAGTGATGAAGTCAAAGTCAAAGTCAAAATCTTAAGTAGGCTTCAAAATAATAAAAGTTGATTGGCTAAATAAATACTTACATCATGTACGAATAACAACATTAGATCTGAATTTTTATAGTCTGCTTAAAAAAATAATTTAACCTTTTATGCCACAATAATATTGTTTTATGACCCAAAACAAGATACGCAACACGAAAATAAACAAGCGACACGGGTCCTAAGTGGGGCGCAAATGTTTGTTCCCACACTAGGGCTGGAACGAGGGTTTAGCACTGTTTACTGTAATGGTCAAACTGAGCACTGAAACTACTGTTTTCGGGTAAAACAGTCAATAGTTTGTTGGATTTGAGTTACGATAAAACTTTACTTACGAACAGCTAATTTAAGGTTGTATTTTGAGCAACTACCAACACTAGCAGACGCCCATGACTTCGTCCGCATGTAATTCAGTTTTTCACAAATCTCGCAAGAACCATGTATTTATACATGTATGTTTACAAAAACCTATATGCTGCTCCATAAGCAGTCTTCTTTGTGACTTTCACTGTACCACTGTGTGAAGGTTCCATTATAATTGGTTCAGCTGTTCTCGAGCTTAGCCGGGACAAACAGGAAGATAAAAAATAGAAAAATTTTGTTTTAGTTTGAATAGAAAAAACAATTATTTTGAAATCACAGACAAACACTTCAAGTTTATTTATAATAAACTTTAAGCGGATAATTGTGGTAACTATCCACGGCCAAGCTATACCTAGCCAATTAAGAAATCCTCAATCGGCCCAACTGGGGATCGAACCCATAACCTCCGTCTTGTAAATCTACCGCACACACCACTGCGCTACGGAGGTCGTGGAAATTACAGACAAACATTTCAAGTTTATTTATATATACTCAGAGGCACAATTATCCGCCCACTTTTATGTTTAGACTCAGGAATTCCACAATACCGAAATATTTAGTGTCTTACAAATCGATATGAGATACCCGACCTCACTCACGGCGGGTTAAAAAGAAATCAAGATTAACCAGTACATTTATTGGGAAATACCTTTGTCTAATTTAGCGAAAAACTACACACAAGATACACGAAGGACTACAGGCCACTAATCATCCCAGAAGCAATCTCAAAATTAATTACACGGAAACAATAACCGGAAAATGTTAGTCTTGGCCAGTACCCTATTCTCTATTTAAACAACCAAGCTGTGTCAACGATGACGCAGCGATGAAGCTTTTTTATGTTTGTTGGTTTAACTTCTTGTTCGGCTTACATCCTGCTATAATATGTGAAAGTTATAAAAAGTATGACAGTTTTATTATACTTGTCCTGTTGGTACGTAAGAGCCGTGATAGCCCAGTGGATATGACCTCTGCCTCCGATTCCGGAGGGTGTGGGTTCGAATCCGGTCCGGGGCATGCACCTCCAACTTTTCAGTTGTGTGCATTTTAAGAAATTAAATATCACGTGTCTCAAACGGTGAAGGAAAACATCGCGAGGCAACCTGCATACCAGAGAATTATCTTAATTCTCTGCGTGTGTGAAGTCTGCCAATCCGCATTGGGCCAGCGTGGTGGACTATTGGCCTAACCTCTCATTCTGAGAGGAGACTCGAGCTCAGCAGTGAGCCGAATATGGGTTGATAATGTTGATGATGATGTTGGTACGTATAGGTCGATACTTAAAAACCAAATTAGAATTGAATAGCCAGATAACGATGTAAACAAATGAAATGGTCATTCGTCTTACTTTGCTATTGAAAAGGATATACTAGTATGATCGTTTACTTTTTTCCCCCTTGTGTTTTTTTTTATTCTTTGAAAGTTACCTTTGACTACAAGCTCACCTGGTGGTAAGTGATGATGCAGTCCAAGATGGAAGCGGGCTAACTTGTTAGGAGGAGGATGAAAGTCCAGGCAACTTTCGGTTTCCACAACTTTCAGTCTTTGCCGGTAGGGTGGTAACTAGCCACGGCACACACGGTACACACGTTACACACGGTAACGAAGCCTCCTATCAGCAAGACCTGGACCAATTCAGAAAATCTCATTCGGCCCAGCCGGGGATCAAACCCAGGACCTCCGTTTTTTAAATCTACTGCGCATACCACTGCGACACGGAGCCCGTCAGGGGGGTGACTTTTGTGTTGTGGTGTATTGTTTGCTTTTTTTTTTTTTTTTTTACTACAACAACTACAACAACAACTACAACTAGTCGGAAAATACTGTGCTAGGAGTGGGTACGACAATAGACCAACGGGGTGAGGATCGAACTACCACCCCTCGGTGATGAGTCCAACCGCTCTTACCGTTGAGCTATTGAGGCTTTGAGGTTATATTACTATTTGATACCTATAAATGGATAAATTATTGCTGGTCGCGGCAAAAGCTAATTTACAACGATGTATAAATTTTTATTTAATAATAAATACATCAATTTTAAATTTACATAAATTCAATAAATATTTCATTCCCATTTTTTATAAATTTTGGTTAACGATGAATAATTAAAAATGGGTTTTATTGCATTGCGTAAATTGGCTTACAAAATAAAATATACCTTCAACAGCTGTTTGACTGTAACACAGTGCATTATTATAATATTATGTTGTGTCAACATTATACAATGCAGTTTTATCTGCTATTCAATAGTTTTAATTGAATTCATATCCATAACTATTAATCCGTAACTAATATCACGAATGTGAGTTTGTTTACAACGTTTTCCTGAAAAACTAAACAAATTTTAAAAATTCGTTCACCAATGGAAACATTATCAGCGAGTAACAGGCTATATTTTATTCCCGTCTTTCTAACAATTATATTGACTATAATTTTTCGGCTGTGTACTCTAGTACACACAGAACAGACATCGCTAAAAGCTAACGCTTTATCTATGCTAGTACATAGTCGTAATATGTATAAACTGAATAATATTTTGACGGCGAACTCACCGATGATATGAGTAACATGATTGGACCACAATCACTGAGTTGGAATTAGATTTCATAATAAACAATAAGAAGCCGGAGACAAAAGAGAGTAATCGGAGAAAAAACAAAAGGAATCAGACGGCGAAAGGGAAATAAAAGACCGCCTGACAACAGCAAAATACTCCGGCTTACCTTATACCGTAGAGCAGTGATTGCGGTAGGTCAATAGGTCAATTTTACTTAGATATCTAAGAAATAAAGAAAAGAACAATTGTTAATTACCCAAGTTCTACTACAATTTTATCTCGGGAATAGAAAACGACTGGTTTACTGGAGTTACTGTTACAGCACGTGCGAATAACCAAGACGTTTCCCTAGCTTTTGTTTCGTTGTATTTACTCATGGTACTGAGTGCAAAAAAAGTTTTTATCGATCGGTATTTGGACGTAGTTACGCGTTTATGCATCACGTTGGTTATTTTAAATATATCGAAATAATATAGGTTTAAAATACGCAGTTACGCGAAAATGTCCAACCCAAAACTTGGACGAAATTGTGGTAATATCATGCTAATTTATTGTTCTTTTTTACCCCCTGTATTTGTTCTACTATTGCAAACAGTGCACAAGTTATACTTCGTTACGTCTATTCTCACTGTTGGTTCACAACGTTCCAACTAGGCTTTCAGAGAAAACTATAAGGTATGACATTTCAAACATATCAGAGATCAGAACAACAAAGCGATAGTAAGAAAATATCTTTATTGCTACATATATTAGCCTTCCGGTACGATGTCGTATAGAAAGGGTGTGAATTTTTATGCTCCTCCTAACAAGTTAGATTGCATCATCACTTACCATCAGGTGAGATTGTAATTACATGTAAAAGAATAAAAAAAAGATATATTAAAAGCATACAGACATTTGAACATTAAAGTTAAAACTTTCCAAAGCTAACCGATAAACCTGTCTAAATCCACCCAAGCGGGTGATCACGTTAAATTATATTACTACTGCTTTGCTAATTCTTGATACCAATTAATATTAATCCCTCTGTAGTGAAGGTTAACTGGATTTTCGTTATTTAGCCTCACGTTCATTAATACGATGAACGGTAATCTTTGGACCTTTTGTTATTAAATAATAAGATTAATTAAGCCAGCGTAAATCGAGGTATTAAAAGAAAAATAACTATTATCCAGGATTAAAAATATTAGTGTAGGCGAAATTTATGAGTTAGTTTTAAAAACTATAGTATTAGAGCTCTTTGCAATATAACTCTTCTAAGGATTCAGTAATTTCATGTTTAATTCGGTCCTAAAAGCGGAATGAAATGTTATCAGCATCATCATCATCACCATCATCACCATTATCATTATCATCATCATCATCATTAGTCCATTTTAACGGCGTACTACAGGGCTAGGCTCTATAGGAGAAGGGTTATGGAGCTACATCCATCACGCTGCTAAAATTTCGGTAAGCGGGCTTAGGGAGATAGTACTGATTTTGTGACGATCACTATTTTGGTTTGGTTTGTTAATGATAATAATCAGGGCCGACAAACAAAACTACTTTTATTTTTATGTTGTGCATGAAACTGTTCAAGATTTTTACTTAAAATTCAAGTAAAACCTAACGCAAAAGTGTTAAAATATTTAAAAATAGTTTATACTATCTAAATTACAGAGTTAATTAAAATTCAAAGTCGTTCCGTACGTTAAAAGTGATGTTGATATATGAAATTTGAGATACACGGAAATATGAAAACATAAATATCTACGATCTATGAAATGTTCATAACTCTAACAAATCAGGGATAAACGAATAATAAATCTTTGCTTTCCTATATTATTGCGGTTAATCACTATGAGTACTGTCGTAACAAGGTATAAAACAACCGTCAAGCTATTGATATTGTAAATCTCCAAGGATGTTAGTAACCGAAATCGTCTGAGGTAGCTTTGCTGTGTTGTATAATGAAAAGCTTAGTTATCGGTGAACCAAAGAACTTGAGGATAGAATGCAGTATCTCGAGTTGATAAGCACAGGGCATCACATTCTAGAACATGTTTTTAGCGAGAATATCCAGACGATAGGTGAGGGATGAAAGTTAATGTTGAATATGCAATTTGAAGGACACAAGAAGAAAGAAAGACCTAAGAGATGATTGTAATGTTTGAAAGAGGACTTGTGTGCAAAGAGGGTGGATGATGAGTTGACAAGTAACAGAGACGAATGGAGAATATATACATATTTTGAGACATATTTTGCCGACCCCACAAAAGCGGTATAAGGGAAAGGAGATGATGACATTTCCATTTAACGTTAAGTAGGCCGTTTCCTTGATCTGTCATTTATTTTTAAAAATTGGTAAAGATTAATAATATTTAGACTTCAAAATAAATCGTCATCATCATCATCAGCCAATTCATGGATGCTGGACATTGACTTTCTGTAAGATTTAAATACCATTTAGAGGGGTTACAGAGAGTAAACTATTCTATATCGCCAGTCCTCGTTATGTAAGATTGAACAACACTGCTATATAGCATGTGCGGTCCTACGCAGACTATTGTTCAGCATCTCTTTGAGCTCAATCTTGCGACTGTATATCTCGTATGTTTTGATATCTACGACGTGTTGTACTAAAATTCAAGTCGTGTTTCGTAAATCGCGCATTTTGATTTTGGTGCATTGTTATGCCGCAGGTTTCCCGCCAACTTCCCGTACTCTCCCCGCTAGCTCCCCGCTAGCTCCCCGCTAGCTCCCCGCTAGCTCCCCGCTAGCTCCCCGCTAGCTCCAAAGCAGCTCCCTGTATGTTCCCCGCCAACTCCCCGCCAGAGCGCTGTTTCGAGAACGCTGTAATTGATGTTAATCGCCACAGTTCCTAAGACTTTAATTACCTCGTTGTTTTACGGGGAGAAAATTCTGAACTACTCAGACTGTTGTCTTTTTTTTTTGTTTTTATCGCAATTCAGGTTTAACGAGTTAGCAGGCTTTATAGTTCCCAGTCCGAATAGGTTTTATGTTTTTTTTTTATATGTTGTGAACTAATCGGTGTAAGCCAGACCTTCGTTGTTTTATAAAGTTGAACGTTTCATCATGCATTCATGCTCCTAACATAGGTAAGTAGGATATTATTGGATTTAGATAGTTTTGGGAGGTACGTCAGGGTAAGACAGATTTTGAATTTTCAAAGTATAAACGAAATTTTATTTTTTGTACAATATATCTTGAATAATCATGCCTCAACGAGTTGCAAGGCTGAAGTGGCAATGGACAGGGCACATAGTTCGAAGAGGCGATGGACGTTGGGGTCCCAAAGTGCTCTGGAAAGGCGACCCCGCACTAGAAAACGCAGTGTTGGTCGACCTCCACCAGGTGGACTGAGACATTAAGCGAGTCGCAGGGATTCGCTGGATGCAGGTGGCTCAGTATCGAGATGTTTGGAAGTCCCTACAAAAGGCCTATGTCCTGCAGTGGACGTCCATCAGCTGATATGATGATGATGATGATGATGAATAATGTCTCTAGATGCCGTTGAATCTGACCACTTTACCGTTGAGCTACTGAGGCTATAATATAATAGTTATACCTAACATTTTGACATTTCAAACAAAACTAACTTATAACATTAATACATTTTTAATAAGTGTTTTACTTCCACTTACACCTAATATTCGACACTCAAATCAAGTATGAGAACATTATCACCTGTCTCATTTATAATTTACTAGCTTTACCCTTTGCTACAACCGTGATAGCCTAGTGGATATGACCTCTGTCTCTCCAACTTTTCAGTTGTGTCCATTTTAAGAAATTAAATATCACGTGTCTCAAAACGGTGAAGAAAATCGTGAGAAAACCTGCATACAAGGGAATTTTCTTAATTCTCTGAGAGTCTGCCAACCCGCATTAATCCAGCGTGGTGGACTATTGGCCTAACCCCTTTCTTTCTGAGAGAAGACTCGAACTCAGCAGTGAGCCGAATATGAGTTGTTAGTGGTGATGATGTCCCTTTGTTACACACTCTAACTTTTGAGTCTATCCACTTTTTAAGTCTCTTTTTAACTCCCGAAGCAAAAAGAGAGGTGTTATATAAGTTTGACGTATCTGTCTGTCTGTTTGTTTGTCTGTCTGTCAGTCTGTTTGTGACACCATAGCTCCCGAACGGTTGAAGCGATTCCAATTTAATTTTTATTTACATGACCGGCGAGTGTTCTTAGATACGTTTGATGAAAATCGGTTGAGACGTTTAAAAGTTCTGGTGGTTGAAAGTGGGGAAGACTTTAAGGAGTCAGTCTTGTTATATTTTTTTTTCGTTCTTCCTTATTGGTACTTACAAACATTGTTGTTCCCAGGTGGGATGGCTCCGAGCGGAAGACCAGACAGTGCTGACGATGCACGAGCGAGCAGTTCTCGGTTCCCGGTACGCAGTCAGTCTGGATGCTCCTATGACGTGGCAGCTGCGGATACGGCCACTCCGGGCCGAGGACCGGGGCTGCTACATGTGCCAGATCAACACACAGCCCACCATGACCTGGCAGATTGGCTGTATTGATGTATTCGGTAAGTCATCAACATCCATGGTCTCACCAATGATATTAGAAGAAATAAGAGGTAGATAGGTTACATTCGATGTTTACAACTGGCACACAAAAATTATTTCATCATCATCATCATCATATCAGCCGATGGACGACCACTGTAGGACATAGGCCTTTTGTAGGGACTTCCAAACATCACGATACTGAGCTACCTGCATCCAGCGAATCCCTGCGACTCGCTTGATATCGTCAGTCCACCTGGTGGGACGTCGGCCAACACTGCGCTTACTAGTGCAGGGTCGCCATTCCAGCACTTTAAGACCCCAACGTCCATCGGCTCTTCGAATTAAATTATTTCAGTTCTTCCAAAGTTTTGGATTCGTCTTTCGGTATCATGGAGAAACTTAGTAGAGTATGTGAATATTCTACTAGGTCATCTCTCTATCTACACAACGGTCTTCCTCTTCTTCTCTTATTATATCTTGGGCACCAAGCATGGTATGTTAGATAAAATCCTACATTGAAACGAGTTGAGAATAGCTTTCGGGATCAGTATCAAAATCCCAAGCAGTGCTAGAGTTGTCCCGCCTATCGCTTCTTCTGTTTCCGCCTTTAAGCCCCATCAGTGGGAGTTTTCTATGTTTTCATACTGTTACTATCGCGTTAACGTAAACGAGAAAAATTCTCTGGTATGCAGGTTTCCTCACGATGTTTTCCTTCACCGTTTGAGACACGTGATATTTAATTTCTTAAAATTCGCTGTTTAGCGCTGTTTCAATTCCTTAGAAATTCGCGTTTACGTTAACGCGATCGTCATAGTGTCAAACTGCCACTAGGCCCTCAGGCGATGCTTCTGCGCTCGCCCAAACCCTCGTTGACGCCGCTGAGGTCGTATTTAACTTATTTAATTTATATTATTCTTACGTTAATTCTTGATAAACAAAATGTTATTATATAAATGCGAAAGGTCATTCATTACTAAATATCGAGAACTGTTTGACGTATAAAGATGAAATTTGGCAGGGAGGTAGCTTAAAGTTGGTAGGTGTTCGTTAAGAACGGATATAGGGCCGGATTAAGGAGGTCAAAGGACGTCCGCTAATATGTTATAAATGCCTTACACAGTCTTGTTCTATGAGAATCGTTTGACAATTAAAATACATGGCCCATCTGTTAATTCCGTCCGTATTTTCCTGAAAAAAACAACAACATTTAATTGAACCGTGTCTAATATCCAGTAACATTATTAGAAAATGTCCACATTACCGTCCGTGGGTGGTAATTACGGCGCAGAGCGTGATTGTTTCAGCCACTACATAATAAATATAGCAACAGCTGTCCACGATCTCAGCTTTTATGATACGCTTTGTTCACACTTGGCGGCTTTCAAATGATTTAGAATTTATGTTTTATATATAGTACTCGTATCATTGTTTATGGTTAAAGGTTAGCTTTGATGATGATAAGTTTGACGGCCTCCGTGGCGCAGTGGTATGCGCGGTGGACTTACAAAACGGAGGTCCTGGGTTCGATCCCCGGCTGGGCAGATTGAGATTTTCTTAATTGGTCCAGGTCTGGCTGGTGGGAGGCTTCGGCCGTGGCTAGTTACCACCCTACCGGCAAAGACGTACCGCCAAGCGATTTAGCGTTCCGGTAGGATGCCGTGTAGAAACCGAAAGGGGTGTGTATTTTCATCCTCCTCCTTACAAGTTAGCCCGCTTCCATCTAAGACTACATCATCACTTACCATCAGGTGAGATTGTAGTCAAGGGCTAACTTGTAAAAAAAAAAAGTGATGAAGTTTTTTTTACTCTTTACAAGTACGGCCTTGTACAGTCTAAGGTGGAAGTGGGCTTGTTAGGAGGAGGATGAAAATCCACACATTTCGGTTTCTACACGACATCGTACCGATCCGCTAAATCGCATAGCGTACCGCTATGCGATTTAGCGGTCTTTGCTGGTAGAGTGATAACTAGGCACAGCCGAGGCCTCCCAGCCAGACCTGGACCAATTCAGAAAACTTCAATTGGCCCAGCCGGGGATCGAACCAAGGAGCTCCGTTTTGTAAATCTACCGCGCATCGTCCGCCACGGAGGCCGTCAAATCGTCGTTAATTACAGCACATTCTGATAGAATATCTGTAAAGATTGATTTCACAAATTCCATTCACATTACAAAGATTTAATTGTCACACAAATTCAGGAACCCCAGTTGAAACTCGTGATTTATGAGAATAAATCAAATAAATAAAAAAATTATTAATTAAAATACAATAAGTTTTTTTAAGTTTTGCAAGATTTTCCATCTACATGCCACTGGTGGCACAAGCAAGCGATTTAGCATTCCAATATGATGCTTGGTTATACTGCTTGCTTGGTTGATACTGTTTTCAACAACACAAATTCAGGAACCCCAGTTGAAACTCGTGATTTATGAGAGCAAGAATTATGTATAATATGATGAAATATTTCATTTCGCATGAAATTGTAATCCTACTGCGAATATTTCGTCTGCGAATACGCCGAAACAAGTCAAAAAGTACACTAAAAAAACGTTGTCCGTGCTCCCGTGAGTTATGGTACCATTAAGGTGCGGTAGATTGAAGGTATCTTTGAGCTCTCATAAATTTCAGCCCAACCCCCTTTAGCATTACGGGGTAAATAAGGGAACACAGATATATTGCATAGTCTTTAGTAGATTAGTTTTATGTTGTAACTTTTCTGCCTTTTTGTCGACACGTGTGTTGGCAAAGTTCTGTTTTTTACATTTATTTATTTATTTTTTACGTATACTTACAATATACATATAGAGACATACACAAATTATATATAAGAAAATTATAGATAAGAAAGCTTAAAACATTTAATAATAAGTAATAAAAATCTCTAAAATAAAAAGAGCCGTGATAGCCCAGTGGATATGACCTCTGCCTCCGATTCCGGAGGGTGTGAGTTCGAATCCGGTCCGGGGCATGCACCTCCAACTTTTCAGTTGTGTGCATTTTAAGAAATTAAATATCACGTGTCTCAATCGGTGAAGGAAAACATCGTGAGGAAACTTGCATACCAGAGAATTATCTTAATTCTCTGCGTGTGTGAAGTCTGCCAATCCGCATTGGGCCAGCGTGGTGGACTATTGGCCTAACCCCTCTCATTCTGAGAAGAGACTCGAGCTCAGCAGTGAGCCGAATATGGGTTGATGACGATAAATCTCTAAATGACAAAATACATAACAGTATAAGTTTTACATAAAAAATGAACAAAGTAACGCCCGAGAAAACGCTGTATAAAACATAAGTAAATATTACTCTTAGTCCTAAAATAAGGCAATAAAAAGAGGTTAAAAAGAAAAAAAGGGCCACCCCTTGTTGATACAAATAAGCAACCGTAATATTAATAAATACGGGAATTAATTTCCCGAGCAATTAATGAATACGTCCGTACAGTCGTACACTAATTGGTCTCTTTGAATGATGGAACAGACTCATTTATGTGAAACGCGACGTTTCTAAATTAAAACGGTGTCTAAAGAATTAAAAATTGACCTCGTTACAGGTTGAAATATCGCCGTGAAATATTAACGCCATTGCTCAGGCTGGGGTCGCCATCTTTACATTTTGAAAGGAAACGCGGAAACGCTCGTGTAATATTATATAACCCCTTTTATTTTATTAATGACTAGCGACCCGCCTCGGCTTTGCACGGGTACTTTGTAGATACTAGTATTATGATTAGTTTATACTACAGACTCAGAATACAGAAAAACAACAGAAGCCACGTTCAGATGTCATTATATAGCGCGTAGTGTGTCCAAAAATTGTAGCAACAACCCGCACTCACCGCACTTTCCGCCCGCGTAATGTTGCTAGTATATTATTGAATTTTTCCTTATTTTGTGGTAAAAGTTTATAATGTTAGAAAGAAAAGAATAAGTGTACAGTTCATCACATTATTTTGTCACCTGAGGGCCTAGTGGCAGTTTGATACTGTTACTATCGCGTTAACGTAAACGCGAATTTCTAAGGAATTGAAACAGCGCCATCTAGTGGCACTACTGCACAACTGTTTCAATTCCATATAAATTCGCGTTTACGTTAACGCGACAGTAACAGTATGAAAATATTGAAAACTCCCACTAGGCACACTGTATAGCACGTCACATAACACGGTGAAAATAGAGTGACTGATCACTTTTTATGAATAAGTACGCTTGTAAGTGTACTTATTCATAAAAAGTGTAGTTTTAATGGCTTCACCCCTTCTGGTGTTTTTCTGTATTCTGAGACTACCACTGATATATTATCAGTAACTACTATAATATTATGTACCTATGTATTATAAATTATGATAGGTGGTCGCAAATACGAATTTTATATGCCAATGATTATTATTTGCCTGTTCTGACTTGTTCACCAAGATATAAACTCTATTATCTGCAATATACCTTTCAATGTCAATCAAGCGATCTCAGTAGAGCAATGCAAAGATATTTTTAGAAACTCCATTTCTATATGGACAACTAATACATTCACTCAATATTAACATACATTCAATATTAACTAGCTGACGCCGCGCGGTTTTACCCGCGTGGTTCCCGTTCCCGTAGGAATAAGGAAATAATATATAGCCTATAGCCTTCCCCGATAAATGGGCTACATAACACTGAAAGAATTTTTCAACTCGGACTAGTAGTTCCTGAGATTAGCGTTCAACCAAACAGATAAAAACACTCTTCAGCTTTATAATATTATAGATTTGTAAACGTGTTTTTTTATAATGTTGACGGTCAAATTTCACGCAAAACAAAGTATTTACTGAGACAAGAATCTCTTGAGTAGTGTGTTTATTGAAGTGTGACAAAGGAGCTTTCAGTTCAAAGAAATTGCGAGAACATAAGTCATTCTTGGGATGCTTGAAGCTTAAAGATCTCTTTGAGACATTGTATTTATTTATTTCCTTAATATTCAGGACTTTCCGGAAAAGTTTAGATTATTGGTGACTGAAGTTAAGACGAAAGCGAATGACTTAAAATATTTTTTTCATAATTAGACACATTTTTAAAAACTTGTAATAAAAATTGAATTATTAATTGCTCAGGTTTTTCTAATGTTCTAGAGTTTTATTATTAACTTTATTTTAAAATGTTAAAGTAAACTTTTTTTTATGCTTGGTACATATAAAAATACTAGCCCGTTCCCGTTAGAATACAGGAATAAAAAATAGCATATAACATTCACTTATAACGTGGCTTTTTAGTGGTAAAAAAAACTTTCATAATTAGTTTAATAGATTCAGGGATTTCATCATTTTCAACCCATATTTGGCTCACTGCTGAGCTCGAGTCTCCTCTCAGAACGAAAGGGGTTAAGCTAAATAATCCACCACGCTGGCTCAATGCGGATTGGTAGACTTCACACACGCAGAGAATTAAGATAATTCTCAGGTATGCAAGTTTCCTCATGACGTTTTTCCTTCACCGTTTGATACACATGATATTAAATTTCATTTGGATTTGAACCTACACTTTCTGGAGTCGAAGGCAGAGGTCATATCCACTGGGCTACCTCTTTATAATATTGTATTGACAAGTGGATGCCCGCGACTTCGTCTGCGAGGAAATTGGTTTTTGACAAATCCCTCGGGAGCTATTGATTTTCTGGAATGAAAAGTAGTTTATGTGTTGAAAGTAAAATCTATTTCCGTCCCAAATTTCAACCAAATTGGTTCAGTAGTTGCGATATACAAGTTAATACTTTTCTATTTACTTTCTGCAAATCTAACCTTTTGTAGTTATCTACATATAGGAAAATTGTACGAGGGAAGTGTCGGGTAGTTTAGCAATATTGTAGTATTTGCATACGTCCCGGGATTTCTTTTTCAATTTCAACTTGTTCAGTTTACTGGGACCGAATACCAATTGCGATGGTAAAACGAGTCGTGATGAAATGTATTGAAAAATATATGATATATTGAAGGTTATTTCATTTCATATGACTTCCGTGTTTTATCATATATTAAAGTGTTTCTATTTTCGGAAAATGGTTTAGCTTCGGACTTAGTAGTCGAAATAAAGAAAATATTTTATCATTATCAGCTTTCTTTAATTACCCACTACAGAGCCAAGCTTCCCTCCTTTTAGTAGAGATAATATGAAGCTTAGAGTCACCACACTGCTCCTTTGTGAGTTGGCGGGTTTAAGATAATAATGTAAAACTTTCGTAATAACTATCACAATTTAATGAAACTTGACTCTGTGGCGAAGTGGTATGCGTGATGGATTTACAAGACGGAGTTCCTGGTTTGATTTGGGCCAATTTAGGTTTTATTAATTGGTCCAGGTCTGGCTGGTGGGAGACTTCGGCTGTGGCTAGTTACCACCCTACCGACAAAGACGTACCGCCAAGCAATTTTGCGTTCACCTAAAAGAGGCAGTTAAAAAATCTTTACTGCTAATAAATTAGTATTTTAAAGGCAAAAGTACCTCTCGTTTCTGCACCTAAACTTTTGGAACTAAATAAAAAAAACTAAACACAGCGGTAGAAGTAATGCACAATGGTAAAACTAAACGAAGTAGCAACTGTCCTCTTACTCGTAAAATAGCACCTACAATTCATCAACTTGTATAAAACCGCATTTTCCAGTAAACGTTAGACTAAAAAGAAACAATTTTCGCTTAGTGGAAAAATTATAATAGACCTTTTCCCAAAAAACTTAATAAAACATTTTGTTTTGTCTTTAAAAAAATAAAGTTTAACCCAATTCACAAGTACTATGTCAACAACACATTATAGCAACAAACACTAGGTTTTACTCCCTTGCCTAATAGAGCACGTGAAGCCGCCATTCTAGGTATAAATTAGGTCAGTAACAATGGGAAGGGCCGCTTCCCTTCTCTTAAAAACACTCCCACCGGGCATAATATGTTCCGGAAGTGTCCCTTCTTCTGGGCCCTTACGGGCCCGAGAGAAGAACTGCATCCGGATGGGCCAAGCTTTAAAGAGACCACAATTAGACCGCGTCTGACGTCACTATTTGCTGCTGCACATCTCAAGTCGTTATAGGCAGAGCATTCGAAAACAGCATGTCACAAAGAATCTTCCTCTAAACAAAAATCCTAAAAACCCTATTTTAAAGAAGTGCGTGTTTGCTAGACATCTGGCCACAGCTCAACCATAGCTTTTGCGACCACGGCCAACGACTTGTCTTTGTCGTAGCCGCCTAGTTTGCTAAGTGCGAATTTTGATACATGTGAAAGGACCCTTAAAACACAGTGCCCAGTCTACGTGTGTGTGAAAACAAAAAAAAATACAATTTGTTTGCTAGGCATATACACATATAGCATACAAGACCATTTCCCAACAAAACGGCACATAAAATTATAACGGTTGAAATAAAATTTTCAAGTAAAAAGGTGCGGCGTCGTCCGCATCCCAATGGGAAAATAAAAATCCGACATTAAACATTTCTCGAGGAAGTTGCGAATGAGATAAAGTTGCGGCCCAGTATCGCGACATGTTTGTACACTTCTGAGATTCGTTTCTGTTCAGAAACTTGCTTTATTGTATGAATTGTAGGAAATATAGTATTGTATCAAGGAAAATTTGTATTAAAATACTGTCGCGATATTTTCTTATGAATGTATGAATAAAATATAACAACATTTATATAACCTAACCTAAAACTATTCATTTCTATAGGTCATTTGGTAATTATCATCACCGTGACCGTGTTACAATGATTTTTTTTTTTTAATTTTTAAATAGTTCCATGGCATTTTTGTAGCCAGTTCTACAAAAATTCAGATATCATTATAATAGACAAAATCTAGGCGGTCACGCTATTTGGCTTCGCCTTGTTGCACAAAAATCACTCATGCTACAATAACCTTGATGAGCCGTGATAGCCCAGTGGATATGACCTCTGCCTCCGATTCCGGAGGGTGTGGGTTCGAATCCGGTCCGGGGCACGCACCTCCAACTTTTCAGTTGTGTGCATTTTAAGAAATTAAATATCACGTGTCTCAATCGGTGAAGGAAAACATCGTGAGGAAACCTGCATACCAGAGAATTTTCTTAATTCTCTAAGTGTGTGAAGTCTGCCAATCCGCATTGGGCCAGCGTGGTGGACTATTGGCCTAACCCTTCTCATTCTGAGAAGAGACTCGTGCTCAGCAGTGAGACGAATATGGGTTGATGACGACAATAACCTTCATTACATGACAGTTGCTTAAATATATATTACCACAAGTAAGTACGCGTTATTTGTGAGTGTCATAGGCTATATTTTATCCCCGTATTCTAACGGGAACGGGAACAACGCGGGTGAAACCGCGGGGCTAGTAAATAACAAAGAAGAATATTATATGTAATTTGAATGTTACGAAGTGTTTAACTTTACAGTTATTGAATCTTGTATCATTCTCTGCAATCGATCAGTGATTGTTATCGTCGTTGGTACTAAATAACATATTTATTCATTTGTTTATTTTTGACATTTTAGTACCTATTACTTAAATATGTGTAACTGTTTTTAAGGAGCACCATATTTTATTTGTCGCTCCTAAAATGTTTTTCATGTAAAGCTGTATACACCTGTAATTCCATCATCATTTACCATCAGGTGAGATTGTAGTCAAGGGCTAACTTGTAAACAATAAAAAAAAAAAAAAGTGGCTGGATACATTGTCCACGATCATTGTGTACTTTTATTTATAACATGCAGTGTGTACTAGCTGTAGGTCTATCAAATAAAATAAAAATATAAATAAATTATTCTAAAAATTCCCGATAGTGGTGAATTGGCAGGAAAACGCAAAATCGACACCGATGGAAAAGCAAACTTTGGAACGTAGTCGAGACGGTGAACGCTGTAACAAATTAACATTTCTCGCAAATCCCGCAGCTTGGGCAGTTCGGGAAACGAATGTATTTCACTACCCTCAAAATACTGAAAGTTTGCCAATTTACTTTTATTTGCGTCCGCGATTTGCATGGCGGCTGTCGCGATTCCTTTTCCAATTTCGAACTTGTTCCATATTCGAACGCGACCTGACTTTGCGACTCGATTAGTTTTTTACAGCCATTTCTCCTTGGACAGTTGGTGGGGAATGGAAATTTCTTTCAAATCTGTGCGAAGTTTGACATTTCTTTTCCCCCCTATTTCCCCAGTTTATTAGTTTTGTTTGAGTTTCGAGAATTCATATTGTTGCAGAGCACCTGTGAACCTTTTGACAATGTTATCGCGTTTCTAATAATGGTAACTGTTTTCTTATTATTTATTTTATTTATATACACTTTATTCATTATCATCATCATCATGATCATCATGTCAGCCGATGGACGTCCACTACAGGACATAGGCCTTTTGTAGAGACTTCCAAACATCATTGCCACTTCAGCTTTGCGACACGTTGAGCTATGTCTGTGCTTTATTCATCATTCATCATCATTAGCAACCCATACTCAGCTCACTGTTGAGCACGAGTGTCCTCTCAGAATGAGAGTTAAGTCAGTAGTCCATCACGCTGGCCAAATTGTCCTGAAAGAACCACGGGAAGATGCGCGTCGAATTGAGAACTCCTTCCTTTTTTTTAAGTCGGTTAAAAAGTGACAAATACTATCATCTCTCAGCAACCCGTATTGGAGTAGGGTGGTGGGTTACAAGCTACATACCCCCTCTCCTACAAGGAAGGAGCCAGGCCTTATAGTGGATCGTTCAAATAGGGTGATGACTAGAGAATGATCGCATCTTTATCTTTACTCTATACTATTATATAAAGCTGAAGAGTTTGTTTGATTGAACGCGCTAATCTCAGGAACTACTGGTCCGATTTGAAAAATTCTTTCAGTGTTACATAGCCTATTTATCGAGGAAGGCTATAGGTTATATATTATCCCCGTACTCCTACGGGAATGAGAACCACGCGGGTGAAACCGCGCGGCGTCACCTAGTACTTTATAAATTGGACTGTAGGTCATACTTCCCTTTTTCCTGAATTATAAACGTCACACGAAATGCATATTGGTAATTTTACGTTTCGTATATCTGCCTCGCATAAATAAAAGTCCCCAAGGATTACTGGTTAAAAGGCTTAAGCCTGTTTGATGCACGGTGCCAAGATACGAACAGGGCCATTTTTCATGGCAACATTTTACAGGTACTTTTTACACATAAATTGAGATAAATTTGTATTTTGCGACGAAAATATTACAAAGACTGTTTCTTTGCTTGTATGCACTTAAACAGAGTTTGATCGAACATATTTATGCAACATATTTATGAAAACTGTAAAGTTTCATTAAAATACGCTAATGATTTACAAAATATAGACTAACAATAGTATTTTTGTGACTCCGGACAATCTTTGAGTAATTGAATCAGAAGTCAAAATACTCATTGCTTATTGGACTGAAGGTTTGATTATTTTTTTTAACATTGAATAGGGTTTGAAAATTACGGGAAGGATTGAAATATTCTGTCACTATTAGAACCCTACGTTATCCCTGATGAACCTAGGCTTTAGCTTATTCCCGTATTTCTATGGCAACGGGAATTTTGAGGGTGAAGCCGCGTTGCGTCTTTTAATATAACATAATAAGCTTTTATTTTAAGAAAGGTGATAAAGTGAGTGCTACCATGGCTAATTTAGTACAGTGGCAAACAATACTTTTTCTACGACCATGATAAAATAAAATACATAATCATATATATAAACTTCGTAAATAAATAATTGGCGTTGACCTTCTTGATTTAATTTCGGCATGGCCTCCTAGATTTTGTCTAATGTGAAGCCTGAATTTTTGTAACCAATGCCATGGATATTTGAAAATTTAAAAATAATCATTATAGCACGGTTTACCCGTGTGGTAATGAACATTGCCAAATAACCTGTAGCTAAAGGAATAGCTTTGTGATACGGTTTGAGGTTTTATATTGAGTAGATTACAAAATGGGACTAGAAAAAATATTGTATGCCACTGCACTAAATTAACCATTTTAATAATAGATTGTTATTAATTTAAATCACCGGCTTGGAATGTGATTGGAACGTTGTACCCACCATTACCCAAACAAAATATTTTTACCGCGTTCAAATTCAACGGAGCCTATTCAAATATTCAAATTGGATATAAGGGCACGAAATAAAGCCGCTCGATATAACCAAATACCCAATTCCAAAACAAATTATGTTGGTAAACTGTCACCCTTCAATACTCCAATACACTGTCAATACGGGCTTAATTTCTTCCCCTGTATGGATACAACATGATTGATGTGAGCGACTATGGGTCGTAAATAACGGCCATGGATCATTTGGTCATAGGGTTTAAGCCGTATGATTGACGTTGCCAAGATGCGTGCATATTGCAGGGTTACAGCACGATGGTTCAGTAGTTAGATCTTCCGGTTAAGGGTTATGAGGTCCTAGGTTAGGAAAAAAAAAGCCGTGATAGCCCAGCGGATATGACCTCTGCGTCCGATTTCGGAGGGTGTGGGTTCGAATCCGGTCCGGGGCATGCACCTCCAACTTTTCAGTTGTGCGCATTTTAAGAAATTAAAAATCACATGTCTCAATCGGTGAAGGAAAACATCGTGAGGAAACCTGCTTACCAAAGAATTTCTTAATTCTCTGCGTGTGTGAAGTCTGCCAATCCGCATTGGGCGAGCGTGGTGGACTATTGGCCTAACCCCTCTCATTCTGAGAGGAGACTCGAGCTCAGCAGTGAGGGGTATATAGATTGATAACGACGAGGTTAGAAAAATAAAAATATATTATAAAGCTTTGGATCCCAAGATCTGTCTAATCTAAAATCTGGCTGATTTTGTTGTGGGTTCTTCTCGGACCAAGGCGAAAGTATAAAACGGCTTGCTAATAATTTTGTTCGAACTGAATTGCGCCGTATTGTGTCGTAGCGAGAATCGCTTTTTATTTAAATGACGTTGCGGAGTGAATCTTCTGTACTTAAACATATGTTTTCTGTGCTAGTAGTTAATAAAATCTATAATGATAACGTTGGATGGGAATAGCCAAATCATGGTGGTAGGTGGTAGGATAGCTGGTGTGAAATTCTCTAATAAAGCTTTTTTCTTTCTTTCTTTCTTCTTTCTTTCAAAATCTTCCGAGTTATGTAGTATCAGTTATACATACCTGCTTGTAGCTTTCGTATTAAATTGGAGCCTCGTAACAGAAGCAAAAACCTTTCCTCATATGATCGCGAAATGTGTTCCCTTAGTCGCTTCGTGCCGAAAATATTAAGAAATATTACCTACTATGGCTTTTTCTATACTACTCTCTATACTATCTACTATGGCACTCGTTTCCTTATACAATGTTAATATATCGAACCAAAAGATCATGAACTTCCCAGCTTAATTGTTTTTAGAGTAACTAGAAAACGCCTGTGAAACAGTTCACGTGTTTTTCTATATAAAACAAATGTCACGGTAACTATAGATTTTGTCGGGTTAAAATTTCTGCTCGAAGATGCAATTTATCTCTATTAGTAAATTTCATTCAAATAGTTTCGCTAAAAAAGTAACAGATATACGGACAGACACTTTCTTTCTCATTTGTTATTATGTATGGATTGGCGGAACAAATAGATAGTCCACCTAATAGGTAGTACATGGAAAACCATCCCTTATAAACATAGCAATTCTCTGCAAAGCATCGCCTATAAACAAAGGAATTATTTGCAAAGCATCGCCTATAAATAACGCAAGTTTTCGCAAAGCATCGCCTATAAATAAAGCAAGTTTTCGTAAAGCATCGCCTATTAACAAAGCAATTCTTTGCAAAGCATGTAAGGAATACATCCATAAGAGCTTCGTTAATCTGAGGTATATTGTTCAGCTTCATGTTCCTGGTTCTTTCGTAGAAGAGTGCCCAAGTGTACTCTTCTATAACAAGATTCCCAAGACAGTTATGGACCTGCCAATGCATAAGTTTAATCATTGTGTTAAAAACATTTATTTTGGATCAGCTTCCACCATTACCAATTGCCAGTTGTACATTAGTTTTTAAGTGAATTTCTTGCTAATTATTATTCTTTTTGGTGTACAATAAAGTATATTTCATTCATTCATTCATTTATACACCGGAAGCTATAAGAATTTATAATGATATATTATAATACTCTATGATTTTTTAAAAGAGCAACTGTTGAATTCCTTGCCGGCTCTTCTCAGTAGAACCTGCCTTCCGAACAGGTGGTAGAGTTTTTACAAATATTACTATTTGTAAACATTGTACAACTTTAAGGTTTCTAAAGTGCTTGTAAAGTAAGCCCACTTGTAATAAATTGAATTTTGATTCAACATAGACGATAATAATGAATTTTTTGAATTTTTCTCATCTCATATCTTCTGCTTTTGCAGAGCTAAAGGGCTCAGTTACTCGATGGAAAAGCCTCCAATGCAGAAACTCCTTACATTGCTACAATTTTAAACAAACATAAATTTTGTGTGTAAAAAACGAGAAATCTTTCCATACGAGATTTCATATATTTGTAGTGAGGGTAAAACCATTTGAAAACATCATATTTTAAACAAACCATCAAAGGAACTTTTTCAAAGGTGAACCACGATATAAACGTTGTAAGAAATAAATATATATTTAGATTTAAGATGTGTTTTAGCACTTTTAGGTATCTGCTTTTATTCTCTTTGAGTTTGAGTTTCTTTTATGTTTCATGTAATTTTTAATGGAGTACTTTTTCATATAGTACCACTAGCTTTTGCCCACGTCTTCGTTCTTTTTTATTTCTCGAAAAATATATTCAATACTTTCAGCGTGGATAAGCAATAACAATACATACATCTTCTTACTATATAAAAATAAGTCGGGTTTTCCTTCCTGACGCTATAACTCCAGAACGCACCAACCGATTTCCACGGTTTTGCATTCATTGGAAAGGTCTCGGGCTCCGTGAGGTTTATAGCAAAGAAAATTCAGGAAAAATTTTAATGTAGGGTAGGGGGGTAGGGGTAGGGTAGAGGTAGTTGAACGTTTACATCGAGTTTCACGCGGACGAAGTCGTGGGTGTCCGCTAGTATCTTATAAGGAAATGTCGTTCCACAGTGTGACCAATTTATAATCATACATTCATACAAACTAACTATAACTATAACAGTAGTCATGCATGGAGTTTTTTTGTTTGATCAAATAAGAAATGAAGAGATCCGTAAAAGAACCAAAGCCATACATACATAGCTCAGCGTATCAATGGGCATGGACCACATAGTTCGAAGAGCTGATGGACCTTGGGGTCCCAAGGTGCTGGAATAGCGACCCCGCACCGGAAATCGCAGCATCCTCCCACCAGGTGGACCGAGGACATCAAGCGAGTTGCAGGGAGTCGCCTGATGCTGGTTGTGTTTTTATATCCATGCAAGAGACCTATGTCCAGCAGTGAACGTCTAGCTGTTAATGATAATGATGATGACACACTAACTTTAGCCTTTATAATATTACGGTACGAAGCCTCAGTGTGCAAAACCACCTCACACTTGGCAGTTGACAAAGAAAACGACTCCAAATAAACATGCATAATTTATTTCTTATTTTTTAGAACGGCCTGTAATAACTGTTGTCGTATAAAAAACAGCGCGTGATTACAAGTTGTAGAACTCTTGTGTTCTCTGAGTGAAGAGGTTTTCACCACAAAGAGCTCGCTAGAGTCGGCCGGCGCGAACCGAGTCAGTCGTTATTTATAATAGTTCCCCTTTGAACTTGCGATTTTTCTGTGTATTTCTGTGTAATGATGAAAAATGCGGTGTGTTTAATTCTGTTTTCACAGTTTTTTTTACGCTAATACGATGTACTTTGTGAAGAGCAATGATGTGTTTAGGATTACATTTTTTCTTATTTAGGCTCTCTTTTTTGGGAGGTTTATATTTATGTTGGCTTTTAGTAGTGTAGGTCAAATGTAAATAAAAGTATTCCTTTTTTTTATTCTTTACAAGTTAGCCCTTGACTGCAATGAGGTAAATTATCTGTTTGAAATAGCAGTATCCCCATATTCGGCTCACTGCCGTGATAGCCCAGTGGATATGATCTCTGCCTCCAATTCCGCGGGGTGTGGGTTCGAATCTGGTCCGGGGCATGCACTTCCAACTTTTTAGTTGTGTGCATTTTACGAAATTATTTATTTATTTTTATTCTTTACAAGTTAGCCCTTGACTACAATCTCACCTGATGGTAAGTGATGCAATGCAATCTAAGATGGAAGCGGACTAACTTATTAGGAGGAGGATGAAAATCCACACCCCTTTCGGTTTCTACACGACATCATACCGGAACGCTAAATCGCTTGGCGGTACGTCTTTGTCGGTAGGGTGGTAACTAGCCACGGCCGAAGCCTCCCACCAGCCGGACCTCGACCAATTAAGAAAACCTCAATCGGCCCAGCCGGGGATCGAACCCAGGACCTCCGTTTTGTAAATCCACCGCGCATACCACTGCGCCACGGAGGCCGTCAAAATTATCACGTGACTTAAACGCCAGCGTGGTGGACTATTTGGCCTAACCCCTCTCATTCTGAGAGGAGACTGAAGCTCAGCAGTCAGCCGAATAGGTATAGATTGATATTGACGTTCTGTGATTCTAGTTTCTACCCAACATATGTGTCGAAAGTTCCTGAAAATCCACCAATTTGTCCACCATCCTGGTAACAGTGCAAGCTTGCATCTCGACTGGGATTTAAATCATTACTCGTGTGTGTCGAGAGGGATAACTGTGCTCTTAGTTTATTGCGTCCGAATTCGACAGCGGATTGAAACAGCCATTTCGTATTTGTATACTATTTACCGTTGCTTAGCAACGTATCACCATCGTCCTTATCAGTCCGCATTGGGCAAGCGTGGTCTTGGCCTAATTCCTCTAATTCTGAGAGGAGACTCTAGAATACAAGGGTTATTTAAGTATCCCGCGATTTCCATGAAAATGAGAACCGTGCACAAATAGCATGAGGATTTTTAATTTAATAGTTCGTGTTTTGTCAACAGTACCGCCAGACATAGTCAGCGATGACACATCAAGCGACGTATCAGTTCAAGAGCTGGAGAACGCCACCCTTACCTGCAAAGCCACCGGTCACCCGCCCCCCAAAATCACGTGGAGGAGGGAGGACCACGAGCCTATACTGTTGAAGAAACCATCTTCACGGGATTTTGATAAAGGTATGTTGTTTCCTCTGGTTTTGCCTTGGTAAAAGATAGGTGGGGGCCGGACTCAACGTCATAAGTTCGATCCCCGTCCGCTGGATAACTTCCTACTTTTTGTAGGTGAGATGTGGGGGGGGGGGAGTAAATTTGATTGCGAATTCATTCCACTAAAGTTTCCATTAGACAGATTTTCTAAAGATTTGACATTTTTTTGACGGGTTATTAATTAAACAGAACTTTCAATTTCTGTCTAATTTTGATCATAAAACATTCAGAATATCGCATAAACAGTGTTTTTGAGTTCTTAGAGTACTGTCACAACTGGATTTATCCAACAATTTTGCGTAAAACTAAACATACTCGTAAAAGTAATCCTATTTTTACTCTGGAAGACTATTTTTTTTTCTGTACCAAGCAATATCAGCAAGTATAAAGTGAAATAAAAAAGGTAGTAAGAAAAATTCTTAAGTACCTCACGAAAGGAAATTTTATAAAGTAATCGCGTCCGACACGCCATCCTCCATTTTGATTTAAGCACTTCCTTATGAGGCGTACCTTTAAAGTGCTTAATTTGTGGTTATTTTGTAGATTTACACGTGATAACGTTTACGGTACCACACTACGTATCAACAATTTATAGCCCAACTAGCGGATGCCCGGCGGTTTCCCCGCGTAATTCCTTTTCCCATAAGAATAAGTGTTACAAGCTCCTCGAGTTCTCGACAGTATTAACATTCATTGTTTATGTTTTTGTAGAGACGAGCTATCAGTGTTGGTAAGGGTGGTGGAGGGTATTTGATGACTTGTGCTCAGTTGTTTAGGCAGCATGGACACCGTCACGCTGCCACGTGTTAGTGATTTTGTACAATAATCTTGTGTTGTAATTAATTATGATGTTTTGTGTTGTAATTATTGATCATACACTGTTAAGTGTACTACTTTCACACTGCAACTGTGGGGTTGCTAGTTATAAACAACCTACCTATTTGCAATGTGTCACTGAGAACATTATCATTTATTTTATAGCACTAATGAATAACAGATGAGGGTATATATTTCTAATTAGCGGACGCCCGCGACTTTGTCCGCGTGGAAGTCAATGTAAACTTTCGGCCCCTATTATTTTCGGCACCACTTTAGGGGTTGAATATTAAAAATTCTTGAATCAAGTTATGTTTTTAATTTTTTTATGATTTATGAACAAATTTTTGAAACTGTATCTTAAAACTAAATTAGATGTATTAAGCCTACTCCCAAGGTCACAAGTCTTTGGACCTGCTCAAGGTGTTTCCTCTACCACAAAATCATGGTACATTCACTGTCGCTGCTACCCGTCACGTCACTTAAGGGCATAAAATATAGCCTACATTCACAAATACTGTAGCTTTAATAATTCACATATAATTGCTTTTACGTTTGTTTGTTACGCATAAATTATGAAACTATGACAAAGACGTACCGCCAAGTGATTTAGCGTTCCGATACAATGTCGTGTATAAACTGAAAGGGGTGTAGATTTTCATCCTCCTCCTAATAAGTTAGCCCGCAGGCTTGATTGTGGTCAAGCGTAAGCCTATACTACATAAAAAAAAAACCTGGACCCTTACTAATTTCCGAAGTTTCCAAAGTACAACTTTCTTATTTGACTTAGCTTTGGCATTCATATAATGAGGTAGGTCTAACAATGCATGCTTTCGGTGTATAAGTAGGTACTTGCAACCCATATTCAGCTCGCTGTTGAGCACGAGTCTCCTCTCAGAATGAGAGTAATTAGGCTAATAATCCACCACGCTGACCAAATGCGGATTGGCAGACTTCACACACGTAGAGAATTGAAAAACACCTCAGGTATGCAGATCTCCTCACGATGTTTTCCTTCATCGTTTGAGATACGTGCTATATAATTTCTTAAAATGCATACAACAGAAAGATGCATGCCCCGGACTGGATTCAAACCGATGCTCTCCAAATGGAAGGCAGAGGTCATGTCCACTGGGCTATCACATTCATACGTATACAGAATATATTCAAACAAAATTGTATACAAATATTCCCGTAACTCACATTCATGATAAATTGAAACTCACCAATTGAATGAAGCCTATCCATCGACGGAATTATTTATCGGGATTCGTATCGAATTTGAATTCTTAAACCATGCAGATGGAAAAATATCAAGGCAACTACAGAATAAATAATATCACAGTATCCAAACTACTGAATGTAATTCAATAGTAGAAGTATAAAATTTAAACGAGCAATTCTTGTAAATAATGATAGTAAATTTTAAAAATAAAATATAAATCAAAAATTACAAAACAAACTTCGAACTAGATTCGAATCCGAATAAAACCCATGCCTCTATGCTTAGATCACACTGATATTATTTAGATAAAAGTTTGTGTGTTAGTGTGTATATTTGTTACTCCTTAACGCCGCAACTACTGACCGATTTGGCTGATATTTGGAATACATATAGTTTATACCCTGGATTAATTCATAAACTTAAGAGGCAAACTTTTTATCCCGAAACATTCAATCCCGCAGGATTTGTAACAAACACAGTTTAACCACAGCTCGGAATCGAATAAAGAAGACACCTTAAGAAGCTTTCGCTTAGCTGCAGGATCAAGGGTCGGATGCAAAAGTGATTCTTGGGATGTCGCGTATTGTGAGGAGGTTCCTCACTCTGGAAATGCCCTGACCGGCAGAGTGAGGCACTCAAATGTCCCGCAGTGGGAGGGTTATTTTTTTTATACATTTTTAGTTGCCACCTGCAACTTCGTCCGCGTGGAATTCAGTTCTTCACGAATACTACGGAGACCATTGATTTTTCCGAAATGAAAAGTAGCCTATGGGGTAATCCAGAGTAAAATCTATTTCCATCCAAATTTCAACCAAATCGTTGCAGTAGCCGCAGCGTAAAGGAGGAACAATCACAGTTACACACAAACTTTCGCCTTTATAATGTTAGTGTGATGTGATGTGATTTTATTATCATTGTTAAAAAAATTTAATTTACAAATTAATAAATGAGTGTTATATAATCAATCTGATGATAGACATGTTGTTAGCAAGTTACCGTAAAACCTAGGACACAGGGTGTGTCGTGTTTTACGGTGATTAACACGAAAAAGCCATTATTTTTTTATATATTTAACATGACCTCACCGTACTAGTCGTTGTTCATTAATCGTAAATGACGCTTGACTAATTTAATAATACGAGTAAGTAGCTATTAATTATTATTTACCGACTGGTGATATGTAGCAGCATAATTACATGCTAAATTTAATGTTGAATCTGTAATTTATAACCAAGATTTTAGTCATCTCATTTTTAATATAATAAAATAAAGAATTAATTACGAACAGGCTTCGATTTTTTTTCAAATAATGTACAAATAAGCATTTTGACCTACCAACAAAAACGTACGAGTGATTTAGCGTTCCGTTACGATGTCGTGTAGAAACCGCAAGGGGTGTGGATTTTCAACCTCCTCCTAACAAGTTAGCCCGCTTCCATCATCACTTACCATCAGGTAAGATTGTAGTCAAGGGCTAACTTGTAAAAAAAAAGAAACCTCAATGGTCCACGGTAAAGGTCTCGGATTCATGGCACAAGATTCGATCCAGTAGACGTTGCAAAGACACAGTATTTTCAGATCATATAAAAAAAATTTGCTGAAAGCAAAAGAGTTCCATAGATTTTACCACCAATCCCATGTAAACTCATTGAAAATCAAATAATATAACCGTAGGAAAACAAAATAATATATATTGTATTCGTATTTGGCCTCAAAATAAAAGTTAGTTTTAGTAATGTACTTAAATGCATTCGTTACAAAACAAAAAGTTAAACAACTTGTTATTACTTTAACATTAATTTTATTTATCTGACAAACGAATAAATACAAAACGTACGGCGACAGTCTGGAAAAAATAATATTACACTCGTGAAAATATGTTTACATTATCGCGAAAACTGTAAACAACATTTATTTATCGTGTCAATACGTCGATCGCCTGTCAGATAAATTTACAACGCGAATGACTAGAATTACTGTTCACGCTTGACATTTTTTGTTTTATTTTTGTACTTTATTAAGAGTGATACATATAGGAATAAATAAAATTGAAGTTTCTGTTTGTGATTTCAAATTAGTAGCTTTTTACTAAATTCATTTTTAAAATTATATTGTAGCTTATATCAATAAATGAACGAGTATTATTCAAATTTACTTTTGTCTATTTGTTCAGGCTAATCTCTGAAACTGATAGACAGCTGACGATTAATCATTTTGCTTTCACTAATCACAAAATTGACAAAAAAATCTACAGATATGTTTAAAATGCTCTTATATCTGTTTGTTTCGGTTTATTTCTGAAAAAGCTGACCAATTTTGACGGGACTTTCACTGGCAGACAGTTTATTTTATGGGATAAAACAATACACTAAATGTATACCTGTTTTCCCGCGGGAGTAGGAACTACTCTGATGAAACCGCGAGGTTTCCGATAGTTCAAAGTAATATTAGTTGATATTTGGCCCTTTTAAGACACGTACGTAGTTTTAGGGGCTAGGGCGCCATTGTAATTTTATACTGAGTATTTCAAATAAACATTTCTTATTTAAGAAAATAATTAAACAAATATATCAAATTGCCAGTATAAATTTAAAGCCTGTATAAATTACAAAACAAAAGAAACTAGAAAAATATCTGAAACCTGAGGAAACGGATACTTTATATAATTAGTCTACGTCCACACTATTTGCACAAATCTCGAGATCTCGCTAATGTGTTGTAAGCTTTAAGCCAAGGAGTCGCAGGTGCGTTCGCAAATTGCTACAAAGATTGTACTCGTAGCTCGGTTTTGTTGCTACCCTTATTTCCCGCCTGAACGAAAGTGGCGCTCGCGTCGTATTTTTCAACTGTCTCGTGCTTACTACCTACGTAAGCGAAGTGAGGAATGCTTTATGGTCTAATCTAAGATCTGGCATTAGAAACATATACCCTCATCTGTTAGTCATTAGTGAAAAGAAATAAATGATAGATAATGTTCACAGTGACACGTTGCTAATAGGTTGCCTTTTTAAATGGCGGCCAAACACATTGTTCGTACAAAATCTAGGAAACCGTAAACTATATCAAAGGCAACCTTACCTTATCAGCCGATATACGTTCACTGCTGGACATAGGCTTCTTGCATGGACCTCCAAGCACAATCGAGCCGCCAGCATCCAGCGGTTTCCTGCAACCCGCTTGATATCCTCGGTCCACCTAGTGGAGGGTCGACCAACACTGCGCTTCCCGGTGCAGGGTCGCCATTCCAGCACCTTGGGACCCCAACGTCCATCGGCTCTTCAAACTAAGTGTGTGGCCTGCCCATTGCCACTTCAGCTTCGCGACTCGCTGAGCTATGTCAGTGACTTGGGACAGTGGGTCGTAGGTCGTCTAGTCGGATTTCCTCGTTCCTGATTCGATCACGCAGAGAAACTTTAAGCATAGCTCGCTCCATCGCCCGCTGAGTGACTTCGAGTCTTCTAATAAGGCCCATAGTCAACGACCAAGTCTCGGATCCGTAGGCAACCTAACATACTAAAATTAAGCATAACATAAGCTACTTTTTATCCGAAAACATACATGGTTCCCGCGAGATTAGTGATAAACAGAATTTCACGCGTAGGAAGTCATGGGTGTTCGCTAGTCTATACTAATATAAGCTGATGAGTTTGTTTGAACGCGCTAAATTCAGGAACTATTAGTCTGATTTGAAAAATTCTTTCAGCGTTAGATAGCCTATTTATCGAGGAAGGCTTTATGCTATATATCATCCCCGTGAACGGGAACCACGAGGGTGAGACTCCACGGCGTCAGCTAGTAACTTTTATATAATTTGAGTGAAATGTTTTAAATTTGACGCCGTCGGTTTAAAATGTTTTTTTCCTCCAAATATATTATTGATATATACCCATGATATCAATTTGAATTGTATTTATAGTAAACGTATCGACTACTAGGCCAGATTATTATTAAAAACAAATCGATTGACACCTTATTCATCAGAATCGGCTCGAGTAGTTTAGGAGATACGGTGGAAATTACTTAAAAATACAAACATACATAGAGTATTAAAATGAATTTCTATCCTTTTAAGTTGGCCGTAGTTCGAGTTACATTTATTTAAATTATGTCAAACGTTATTGTGTTGAAAAATGAAACTCAACTAGTCGATTTTCAAGTTACCACCGTTCAAGAACGGATAATATTATATTGAATTTGAATTTCTCTCGACAGAAATCCAATCCTTAAATAATATTGGTTCAGAAGCCACGAGCGTATCACACAAAAAGAAATGCCGAGCATTATTGTAGCGCATTCTGAATAACCTGGATCTAGGAAAATAAAGAAAAATCCACGACTTAATCATCCGCTCCGCCTGCCACTGAAATTGAACTTTCATGAGCAAATTGATGAGTTTCGATGTAAAAACGTAGTTAGATCCGTTCGTTGAGATCGTAAATGCAATCAGTTGACTTGAAATTTTTATTGAAGTGCTCTCTCTTTTAATATTTCAACCATAAAATAATGGGTTTGTCTTTTAATAGCAAACTCTTTTGATGAGAGCTGATCTAATTTTGGATTTTGCGAACGACATTTTGCCATTTTTGTATCGCGTATTTATATTTTTCTTCCTTGAGAAACCTTGACCTTTTTAACATCATTAAAATGTTTTGGCACAAATAAACATTTTATTTATTAACTAAAATTAAAGAAACATTTATTTTCTTTTGATCATTGTTAAATTAAGGTTAATTTAAATTATTTTTAGACCACCTTTTGTATTTCAGTATATTATTGGTTTTCCGTATTGGTCATCCGTTAGATTATTTTTACTACAACTTTTAAAATTCTCTCTTCGATAAAAGAGTTGGAAATTACTAGAATACCCACCATACTGCTATATTGCAAGATAATCATAGATTAGCTTCTTATACATCTTCATTATCATCATGTTTTAACGACCACTACTGTGGTCACACTACCCTCAATCACCATGTTTTGACGACCACTACTGTGGTTACACTACCCTCAATCACCATGTTTTGACGACCACTACTGTGGTCACACTACCCTCAATCACCATGTTTTGACGACCACTACTGTGGTCACACTAGCCTCAATCATCATGTAGGTGAGGGGTTAAGGAGCTTAGACCTAAGTTTATACATCATCACCAATGAATATATACCATGCATAGTCAGAGTCGTGATAGGCCAGTGGATATGACCTCTGCCTTCCATTCACAGGGCGTAGATTTGAATCCAGTCCGGGGCATCACCGGAGGAAACCTTAATTCTCTACGTGTGTGAAGTCTACCAAACCTTGAACCACTTTCATTCAGAGAGGAGACTTGTGCTCAACAGTGAATTGAATGTGGGTTGTTAATGATGGCGATGACGGTAATAACCACCACAGATGACAGCTTATCGTTATAGAGTCAAGAGTATAAAACCCACCAGCGTCTTATTTACAGGAAATAACTGAGATTTTATTATTGTAAACTTACCAACTGAGTTGAGCCAATAGAACCTGCCAAAAGAACAACACTAGGAAAGAAAACCTACTTTCCTAGTGTTGTTCTTTCCTTTTCCCCCGAGAAGTAGTCCGGATGGACCTGTTTGGCAAAAAATAACAAAAATGTTTGGAGAGAGAATCGAGCGTTTTCTTCGTTCTATATACATTCAAAGTAATTTATTCTTGTTCATTTCTATACATACTGCTGGCTTTTCAGTCGTACTTGCTTTTTGAACAGGTAGCCTCCAAAAATAATCAAAAACGCTTCAAAAGTACATGTCAACTTGAAATACTAATTTTGAATTTTGAAAAATATCATATCCTCAGCAGACTAAGACTAATAGACTACAAGCCCTTGAACAAAAATTACCTGTGAAATGACCCAAAGAAATGATACAAATGATGAATTACGACTAATTATAATTGTACGACTTTGTTATAGTGTTAAACATGATTAAAAAAATGTCGAAAATCCTAGTGCCGTACTAAAATGGTGGTGCCAGAAGTCAGGACAAACTTTTAATTGTCAATCGACAATTGCAGAAGCAAAATAGATCATTTATTACTGTACGGCATTCGTTTTGTACACATATATAGATACTTTACCCGAAAACGCCGAACAATTTTCCAGCGCTGGTGTCGAAATTTATGGGTCGCAAGCCTTACTCTTCATTCGTGTACTCACCTGTACCGCTCAGAAATGACAGCATAGTGCTCAGAGTTATTTTCTCATATAGTAACAGCCTTCTAAGTATTATTCACGTTGGTTATTTCACATGTAATTTTTGTTCAAGGGTTAGTCTATAAGCTGAGATAAGAATAACGAGGCAATTTACCTAATTTAACAGTGGAGAGCTTCGTGGGCAGCTCGATGCCCCTGTGGCGCGTGGACCGGCGGCAGATGGGCGCCTTCCTGTGCATAGCTTCCAACGATGTGCCGCCCGCCGTCAGCAAGAGGATCACCTTGAATGTTAACTGTAAGTATTATTCCGATATACATTACTAGCGGACGTCGCGCGGTTTCACCCGCGCGGTTCCCATTCCCGAAGGAATACGGGGATAAAATATAGCCTAAGCTTTCCTCGATAAATGGGCTATCTAACACTGAAAGAATTTCTCAAATCGGACCAGTAGTTACTAAGATTAGCGCGTTCAAACAGCCGAAGGAATATGGGGATAAAATATAGCTTATAGCCTTCCTCGATATCTAACGCTATCTAACGCTAAAAGAATTTTTCAAAACTGACCCGTAGTTACTGAGATTAGGGCGTTCAAACAAACAAACTATTCAGCTTTATAATATTAGTATAGATCATCATCATCGTAATTTTATTGGCCCACTGAAAGGCTGACATCTCTCTGTATGATTGAAATTTAGAGTGGAAATAGATGAATACACTAGTGAGGATAGAGATTGTAGATACAATATTTATTATACACTAACCGATGCCCCAGATTTCACCTACGCAGTTCATGTTCCCGTTGGAATATGGGAATAAATATAGCCTATGACACTCACAGATAACGTGACTTTCTAGTTTTAAAAGAACTTTCAAAATGAGCTCAGTAGATTAGATTTCCCCCTACAAAACCACAAACTTTACCTCTTTATATTAGTATAGGTGTAGGGAGATTTATAGCGATCGAATGGACCATTACTCTGAATTCGATATAATCCCTCCTGGAAGCAGTCCAGGACAAAACAATTCATCTTGTGAGGATCGAGTAACACCACTTACACGTCGTATAGAGTACTTTTTCTTAGTACATTGTAGTATTTTATAGGTAGAATAATTTTAGTTATATTCGATGCGTTTAGATATATTTGAATAAGTAGGTATATTTATAGCCTCAATAGCTCAACGGTAAGAGCGGTCAGACACATCATCGAGGGGTGGTGGTTCGATCCCCGCCCGTTGGTCTATTGTCGTACCCACTCCTAACACAGATTTTATCGACTAATTGGACGGGAATGGGAATATTGGTCATATTAAAAAAAAGACATGGAAAATATTCTTAAAAAAAAAATTGTAGACTGTAGGTACATGCCTTTAAAATATTTAAGAGTTCAAAAATCGACTACCTTTAGGTACTTAAAGCAAAAACATATATACATAAGACACAAGAAACGATGTTTAAAAATTCTTTTCTGTCCCTCTGTTTGATATTGCTAATTTTGAAAAATCCTCAAAAAAATCATAAAGTTTTCATAGGTAGGTTTTTAAAGCGAATCTAAATAAAGTCTATATTATATGGCTTTATTTTATACAGATCAAGAGAAATATAAGGCTAACGATTGCCTTATTATCTTAGATTGCATCATCACTTCATCATCACGCGAGACTGTAATCAAGGGCTAACTTGTAAAGCATAAAAAAACACATGTTAACTGCATTCCAGCATGTTGTTGGAATTCAGTTAACAAGTGTGTTCATAGATCTAATAAACTCCAAATCCCTACCCTCTATAAGAGAGGAAAATTCACTGTTATGACGATAGATTATAGTGAGGACGTTAAGGGCTTACCAGTTTATTAATTGAGGCTTAATTGATTAAAACAGTCGGTACCTGTATGCCTTAATCAATGATAATTTTATACTATAGATCGGTTACGTCCCTACAAAATCACCGCAAAAAATGATCCGAATATTAGGTTACAAAACTGAGCGCACACATGCATAATATTGTCTTTAATTCCATTATATGTTTATGTATATATAGTTTTTACACTTCCTGAACACAAAACTCGACATTGTAGACGATATTTAGGTATTATTTGTTTTAATAACGTTCGTTGTTGACCACAACCACAGAATACATATGTACACTACAACTAACATTGACATGTGGAAATTTCCTCTTTTGGGCGCCTCATTTTTCATATCGTCGTAATCAACCCATATTCGGCTCACTGCTGAGCTCGAGTCTCCTTTCAGAAAGAGTGGGGTTAGGCCAATAGTCCACCACGCTGGACCAATGCGGATTGGCAGACTTCATACACGCAGAGAATTAAGATAATTCTTTGGTATGCAGGTTTCCTCACGATGTTTTCCTTCACCGAATGAGACCCGTGATATTTAATTTCTTAAAATGCACACAACTGAAAAGTTGGAGGCGCATGCCCCGGACCGGATTCGAACCCACACCCTTCGGAATCGGAGGCAGAGGTCATATGGGCTATCACGGCTTATTTTTCATATCCTAGTAACATATCTAACAGTATTTAACATCATTGGCCTTAATTAATGAATAATTTCACAAATAACGTAGCTTGAAGGTACGTGGCTTAAATATACATGAATCATTATTTTTGGCAAATTGTCCTGTGCACCTTGGAGGAAGTAAGCATTGGCCCGTCGCCAATAACGGTAGTTCATCTGTCACCAAGAAGAGAGAAATCTCAGGGCACAGTGGCAAATTACACGGTCGTTACGGATATAATAGGGATGATGACAGTTTTTTAAATTGTATATAAATTAAGAGTATACTAATAGCAAAACAATTTTGTAAAAGTAACAGGGTATCTGCGATCATTACTTTCGGAGCTACAGAGATTTAAAGGATCAGATTTGCGGCGCTGCCGCGGATCTCTAAAAAACGGCACGAGTTAGTGACGTCGTTGGCTCGCTGATCGTTAGGTTTGTATGGGCGTTCAAACAAAATTACTAATAATTATCTTTGTTATTTGTGCGTTTACCTATGTTTATAGTTCATTTATTGAAAAATGTCACATTTAAAGTAATAAAGCTAAAACTGTATGAATTTTCATCTAATTACGATAAAAAAAATTTAATGCATTTTGAAATTTTATAATCTTATTTATTTTGCAAATATCCAGACAATATTTGCTTTTTATGTATAAATTAGTTGACCTTATTTACCCGAATGTATCATAAAAAACAATATATTCAAACCTAGTCATCATCCCCATTATATTATTACTGTCAGATGCCCACGGTTTTACCCGGGTAGTTCAAGTTCTCACGGTTTTTTGACGGCCTCCGTGGCGCAATGGTATGCGCGGTAGATTTGCAAAACGGAGATCCTGGGTTCGATCCCCAGCTGGGTCTGGCTGGTGGAATGTTTCAGCCGTGGCTAGTTACCCTAACGGAAGACGTACGGTACGATGTCGTGTAGAAACTAAAAGGGGTGCGGATTTTTATTCACCTCCTAAGTTAGACCGCCTCCATCTTAGTTTGCATCATCTCTTACCATCAGGTGAGATTGTAGTCAAGGGCTAACATGTAAAGAATAAAAAAAAAACTCAGAAATAAATTACAGTCTGTGACACTTACAAATAACGTGGCTATAGGTCATAATCGCTTCAGTAGGTACATCCATGATCCAGAGATTATCCCCCGTGTGATTTTTAAAAATCTCGCAGGAATCATAGATTTTTCGGAACAAAACTAAGCATATTTATTGCTCATTTACCTCCACTCTTTTAATAAAAACTAGCTAACGCCGCGTGGTTTTACCCGCGTAGTTCTCGTTCCCGTAAGAACACAGGGATAATATATAGCCTT